>NC_050448.1:63013119-63155055 GCF_903995425.1 Onychomys torridus
GCTCCTTGACCTGCTGAACTGTCCCAGACACCCTAGCATGTTTTCTCTTTGTTTGTTTGAAGTTTTAGAAAAGCCTGTGAAACTCTATATAGCATGCAAAATTCTACCCACATTCTATCTCTGTCGAATCAGTTTGCTATCTTTTAAAGAGTCATCAAGGACTCACGAGCCCTATGTGGTTTTGTTCCGTCATATAATGGATGGGTTTGTTGTTTTATTTAAGCTGCTTATCATAAATAAAAAGCAATAGCATTGTTGGACAAAGATCACCTTGGGTGGCTAATGATGGGGATATAATGCGTATGAAGAATGTGTCATCAGGCAGTTTCTCGGTCATGTGCACATCACCGAGTGACTGACACAGAGCCAGGTGGTGGAGATCAGTTCCTAAATGAAACCCCTTGATGCAGTCAAGAGATACAGTGGATGCAAGATGAATGAGGCTGCAGTGTGCTGCTTTATAGCAAATTTGTATTACAGAGAAGGAATACGCTCAGAAACAATGATTAAAAATAGAGGATAATAAATACCTAAACCAGCAACGTGGTCATCATTATGTGTCCTGTTTAATTGCATGTGCTACACTCTCATGAGTGGCAGCACATGGGGTGTGTTGACACAGCATCCTACAAATGTGTTGCACTGTGACAGCATGAGAAGCATGGTGTCTCAAAGTCATAGGAACTTTTAGCTTCATTACAATATTTGGGACCACCAGTGTGTATGTGGTCTATTGCAATCTTACATAGCACATGGCTAATCCTCTTTCAGATATATATGCCCTTACATTAATATTAAATGATTAAAAGATTTGTATGGGATTGGTCCATGTTTTTGACATAACAGAATAAACTGAATGTGGAGACAAGTGCATGTCTGTTAATCCTACATACTAAAGAGGATGAGGCATCATTTGAGGCCAGTGTAGGCCACATAGTAAGACTCTTTTTTTAAACACTGGGCATGGTGGTGAGCTTGCGAGGCAGAGATAGGCAGATCTCTGAGTTCTTAGCTACTCTGGTCTATTCAGAGAATTACAAACTAGCCAAAGCTATATGGTGAGACCCTGTCTGAAAATACACACACACACACACACACACACACACACACACACACACACACACACACACTTTAGGGCTGCTGAGATAGCTTATTGGGTAAAAGGGGCTTGCTCTGCAAGCCTGATGACCTGGATTCAGTCTCCAGCTCCCAGCACAGAAGATAACCAACTTCTGAACACTGTCCTTTGATGTCCATATATGTGCTATGGCATGTGTGTGCCCCCCCACATGTACACACACAGACACACACCACACACATATACCACATACACCACACACCACACACACAAACAATAAAATCTAAACCAGTGGTTCTCAATCTTCCTAATGCTGTGACCCTTTAATATAGTTCTTCATGTTTTTGTAACCCCCAACCATAAAATTATTTTCATTGCTTCTTCAATTTTGCTACTGTGATGAATCATAATGTAAATGCCTGTTTTGTTTTGTTTTTTTGATGGTCCTAGGTGACCCCTGTGAAAGGCTCAATCAGCCCCCAAAGTGTCAGGATCCACAGGTTGAGAATCACTTAATCAACATATACAAGCACCCATGCTAGAATTTTGATATGCTTGGGAGTGTGATACAGACTTTCTAAAAGATTTTTCTCCATCATAGAGACATTTTGACACTGTAGTATGAGGTGTGGAAGAGATTCCCTTCACACTGCTTCCCTCTCTGCTGTGAGTTTATCCTGTGTTCCTTCCGGAGCTTGAGTCTTTCCCCTAATTTCAAAGAACAATGTAAGACCTTTCTTTCACCTCTGTCTTCAGTTCCTAAAGTAAGCTAGTCTCTGTTCAACAAGGTTTGATTTTTCTCTCCAGTTAAGTGATCAAAGCCAAATCATCAAAGCCTGAATATCTTACAACAGACTCTGGCAAGTTCTACATTGGCCGTTCTTCTTAAGTTTTAACCAAAGCAGAAGATGACATGTGCTTTCTTATCATCTTTATTTCAAAGTGTTTATCATCTTAGATCCAGAGTCCTCCAGAAGGGTAGGGTCTGTGTGGTCATCCCCTTGTCAGAGGGGACCCATCTGGTGTACCATCTAAACACATAAACATCGGACCACATGTGGTAGTAGTTTAAATGTGAACGGCCCCCATAGCACATATATTTGAGTGCTTGGTCCCCAGCTGACGCAACTCTCTGGAAAGGATTAGGTGTGATAGCCTTGTTGGAGGAGGTGTGTCACTGGGCGTGGGCTTTGGGGTTTCAGAAACCCACACCATTCCCAGTTAGCTCTCTTTGCCTCCTACTTGTAGATCTGGATGCAAGCTTTCAGCTACTGCCCCAGTACCATGCTTGTCTGCCCACTGCCATGCGCCTCCTCATGATGGTCATGGTCTTACCCTCTGAAACCGTAAGCCCCAGACAAAGTCTTCTCTAAGTTGCCTTCAGCACAGTGTCTTATCACAACAGTAGGAAGTAACTAAAACATATGTGCTCTGTGTCTCAGAACCAGAAGTTGTCATGAAAGGGAAATGTGTATAACCTGGAGTTCTCACAGAGCCTCAGACCTAAGACAGCTTTCTACCACCATGCTAATTTCTCCAGTCATTACCGTGTACTGTGGGTTCTCCATCATACGCCCCACCCGCATCTTCCCATATTACAGAAACATCTGAAGACTATCAGCTCTGCTTTATTTTCTTTGTTGTTTGTGGTGTGATAATCTGCCATTTTAAATAGCTTTAATAACCAAGACATTAATAAATGAATGTAGGACAGGGAATACAAGGTGTGTGTGTGTGTGTGTGTGTGTGTGTGTGTGTGTGTGTGTGTGTGTGCTAGTTATACAGTGTAGCTACAAATCCAACAGGCTTTGTGTGGTTATGCATTATAGCCACAAAATCCAACGACGTGTAACCTCATACAGAGGGCACACTTTTAGCCTTTGCATGACCTAAACTGTCACCCTTTTCTTGGTGCATTCTGAGGTTTAATTCTGAGGTACATTCTGTGATATGCAGTATTTGACAGATAAATATTTGGGGCTTTTTCTTTTTAGTGATTCAGTGGTAAGCCTTTGAGCCAATGATTATTCATATCATTGCCAAATATGCCTAAGCCCAGAACCCCTCTTCCTGCACCACATACATTCCTTTTTTTTTTTTGGTTTTTCAAGACAGGGTTTCTCTGTGTAGCTTTGGTGCCTGTTCTGGATCTCGCTCTGTAGATCAGGCTGGCCATGAATTCACAGAGATCCACCTGGCTCTGCCTCCCAAATGCTGGCATTAAAGCATCCGCCACCACTCCCCGGCTGTGCACATACATTCTTTTCTGATTATTTAAAATTTAGAGAGGTTTTTAAAGAAATGGAGAACAAATCAGAAAGTCTTTGATTTGAAATAAATGAAATTCATACTCTTTCAGCACTGTGAATGGCCAAGATAAAATTTCCATGTTTGCTATCAGTCTATTCATGCTCTTCTTAAGATTTTATCCAACTGCTTTGTTTACTGTTGGCAAGGAAGGAGAGCCTGACTCTTCTCTCCATGGTTTGTTTTGTTCAGTCCTGGCTTTTGGACTGAAATAATCACAATGTATTTCTTGACAGTTGCACACTATTCTTCCCTGTTGTGAAAATTGCCTTGCTTAAAATAGAAATGCATAAACTATGAGGCTATTTGAAAAGTATAAACATAAGACACAGACAACACACACACACACATCCCACGTATTTTTATGCATTTTAGCTAAAAGATGACAGATCGCCAAATGTGAAGTGAGTTTATCTGTATTCTTTGGGGGAAAAGGATCAGGGCACGGACGTGTTTTTCAATTTGTTCCTAATGTTGAAAGTTGAGCGTCTGGGGATATTGTAAGCAGTGGGTAACTTATCCTCACATCATCATGGTGTGGGTTCCTAGGAGTAACACATTATAAACACTTGCATATGTATTGACATAGGAATCTCATCCGTAATACTGTGGGAAGGAAGGCGTTTGTATTTTCTTAGAGCAGAAAGTACCGAAATGACCATAGGATTTCCTGTTCGAACCAAGAATGGAGGAGAGTTGCGAGCCATCCGCTTCCTGAGTGGCCACATTCCAGATGTGCAGACTGGTCATAGCACATCTGCCAATCAGAAGGGGCCCTGCAGGGAAGCCCTTGGATGCTGAGGCTTGTTTACATGCTCATGACTCTGTTTCTCCCTCCTCCTGTGTGTTGTGCCACTGGGAAGATTAGTGAGGGATCATGCTAGCACATGCCTAGATAAACAAAGTGCCTGAAACAGGGTCGACACTGGAACCTGGGCGTCCTGGGCAGAGTTTTAGCTCTTTGCTAGCCACAGGTAAGGGCTGTTGCTTTGTTGAGAGGATAACTGCTTCTGACAAGTTTCTGGCTTTACCTTTGTTAACAAAACAAGCAGGCTAAAAGATACCAAGTGTTACTATGACTTCAGTGCTCAACAAGTGGAAAGTCTGCCGTGGTTTTTGCTTAAGGGAGGAGCAGACGGAGTAAATTAAGACCGTTTTTAAAGGTACCGTAACATTCAGGGTGTAGAAATTAGACCCAGAAACATTCAGGGTGTAGAAATTAGACCCAGAAACGTTGGCATTGTACACTTAGAGGGCAGAGCATCTAAACAAGCATGTTTTACCTTACTTGTTTGTATTTTCTTAGAGCAGAAAGTACCGAAATATTCTTACTTGTTTGGAAAATGGTGTCTTAGTATATACTGATCCTTTGGCTTCAAAAGGCATTTCTTGGGTGGATGAGCTGGCTCGGTAGGTAGAAGCGATGCCGCCAGCCAGAGTTCTTGTCACGTAAGACTGCTGACGACTGTGTCTAGTCCCGACCGCGTCTAGTCCCTGGAACCCACAGTGGAGGAAGAGAACCGAAGCCTGTGAAAGCCGTACACACACACACACACACACACACACACACACACACACACACACACGTGAATAAACAGAATATCTCTTTTTTATTATAATCCAATGCAGAAAGATGGGACATACATGCACCTTCGTGTGTCTTATACTTTCCTCCCTTTCTTCTTGGGGTCCAGTCTTAGCATGCTTTATGTCCTGCTCCACCAGCAATGAAATTATGAAACTGGGAGTGGGGCTTATTGTCTAATCTTCGCTTTGTCTTTAAATTAATTCTTCCTTGTTAGTATTGATTCAGATGATGTTACAGAAAAGTGTGTTTTGATAGTATTCCCGTGTGGTTCCTTTTAACATCAGGTAGGGCTGTGTTGTGGTTTGTTTATTTCTTTCAGTGTTGATTTTTGCATAACACTGAGCCTTTCTTCAGTTTCCTTTCTTATTTTGAAGTGTTTACCAGGGAATAATTGTTACTTGAACTCAAATGAGCAACTTGGGAGTTGATTTATATAGTATTTTGTAACAGTCTAGAAAATCATTTTTGAGCAAGTCAGGCCCCTGAACTTTTACACACAGCTGCCTTTCTCACCCGGAGCACAGTTGACATCTTAGGGCGTTGTCCTGTCACTTTTGGACAATTAACAGCATCTCTGCTCTCTCATCCGAAGAGCTCCTTCCTGCCCTGTTGTGACAACTGGAATGTTTATATGTACCACACTGTAGCTAATTATCCACAAAACATTCTTGAATGTTCTGGATGGGAGAGAGTTAAGGCTGTACTGGTCTTGGTGTGTCTGCAGATGTTGCCAGATGCTCATTTTGCTCCCTCCCATTCTGTTAGAAGCTCCTGCCAACCATGATTCATGGAATGATTTTTTGGAGCTGAGTAATCTGTGGCTTTTCAGTTTCCTTACTTTCTTTAGCTAAGTCTTTTTAGTTTCAGCAAAGCCTTTAACACAGCAAAGATCTTCTAAAACAAAAATCTGAAACGTTTTCCGAGTAGACAATTTTAACAAACCATCAAAAAGTTTTATGTGTCCTATGTTGTGTGCTTTTGATGTCCAAGTCAAGCAGATCCTCTCCACTCCAATGAAGAGCACTGGGAAAAACACAGCTACCCCGAACAGTCCTTTGTGAGACCCAGTGGTGAGGCAGCTGGAACATACAGCCTCTTTCCTATGACTTTAACGCCTGTGTTGACTTGTGACTTCTTTCTTTACAGATCGCAACGAGCGACATAAGCCAGAGCATCGTTCTTCAAGGTATGAGTTTGTAGTATTTAATGATTCTGTTTAAAGTTCCTTGTTTGAAAAACTATCTGGGAGCAATGAAACTGTCCTTTTTGGGTTGACTGTTATATTGAACTCAGTTATGGCAGTCAGAGAAACTTCACAAGAGAAATGTTGTTCATTCTCTGAACAAATGACATCACTGAGTGAGCGGGCAGTGTTCTGCACTGAAGATTCCTTTCAGGGACAGATAAAACATTCTCATTTTCTTCCTTTTATAACTCAATTCCCTCTCCTCCTTCTAACCAATATTTTAAAATACACATTGCTCTTTTCTTGATTACAGCATAACACAGACTCAACATAGAAACACAGAAAATACGTTTTAGATGTTAAATTGTTGTGTGTGTATGTCAATGATGTATGCATATGGGGTCAGGGTACATGCTGCAGCGTGCATGGGTTAAAAGACAACTCTGAGGAGCCAATTCCTCCTTCCACCTTTATGTGGGGCCCAGGATCAAATTCAGGTTGTCAGGATTCTATAGCAAGTACTGCTGAGCCATTTTGCCCCAGAAAATTTTGTTTTTGTTTTGTTTTGTTTTGTTTTGCTTTGTTTTGAGTCAGGGTTTCTCTAGCTTTCCTGGAACTTGATATGTAGACCAGACTGGCCTTGAACTCACAGAGATTCTGCCTCCCTAGAGCTGGGATTAAAGCTGTGCCCCACCACGCCTGACATTTTTTTTTTTTTTTTTATAATTACAAAGCATTAAAAAACAAACAAACAGGGCTGGAGAGATGGCTCAGAGGTTAAGAGCACCAACTGCTCTTCCAGAGGTCCTGAGTTCAATTCCCAGCAACCACATGGTGGCTCACAACCATCTGTAATGAGATCTGGTGCCCTCTTCTGTATACATAATAATAATAAATAAATACATTTTTTAAAGTATAAATTAATATGAAAATAATATTTAAAAAACAAACAAACAAAAAACCAACCTTTACCAGTACCAAAGAATATTTCTAAAAATCCTTTCAGACTTGAAAGAGTAGAAACTGACTTCCCCTCTTTCTAAGTAAGACTGGAAGGCTGTAATAGATATTTTTAATCAATTTCTAGAAAACTATAACTTTTTTACTATTACTTTCTCATTGTTCTTTACTCCATTACTCTTTCTTTACATTTTGTTTTGTGGAAAGTGATAAAGTAGTGATACTACATTTATTAGGTTTACTGGTAAACTATACCCTAGTGCTTTTTCAGGGGCTCAAATCCTAACGTGTACTGAGCTCAGTGAATCAAAATATAAAATTTCTGAAGACTCCCAGTTGTCAGTCAAATCAGTGAGAGTTTATCTGAAAGGAAACATAGCTGAGTGTAATACTGGCCTTTCTTCAGGTGTAATATACACATTATAATTCACTCTTTATACATGGCTGGTTCTCAGTCTTGACAGATATATATTTGTGTGTGTGCATGTGTGTGTGTCCATGTGGGTGTGCATGTGTTTGCATGTGATGAGTGTGCATTGTGTGTGCATGTGGTGAGTATGCATTGTATGGGTGTGCATGGCATGGCATGGGTGTGGAGATCAGAGTACAACTTTGGAGGTGTTTGCTCTCTCTCCTACGTTGTTCTTTGGATCAAACCCAAGCTGTCAGGCTTAGTGGCAAGCTCTTTACCTGCTGGGCCATCTTGATTTCCCTGTAAGGTCGATTTGTTTTTTCCAAATACAAAGTTAAAAAAGAAGAAAAGCAATGGAAGAGAACTTTGAGAGCACACTTTATGGGTGATGTAAAGTCAGGTTATTGCATGGCATAGTCCTTGTGAGGTGAGAAGAAAACTTTTGGGAGTCAGTTCTTTCCTTCCACTGTGGGTTCCTGGTAACTTGGGTTTTCAGGCTTGGCCGCAAGCACCTTTACCTGCTAAGCCATCTCATTGGCCCATGATGCCACTAAGTTGGAAGAGTAAATTCTAGAAATAGTTAAAATAGTACCAACCAAGATTCATGAGACCCTTGGCACACTGAAGGTTGAGGTGAACTGAACAGTATAAATTTTAATATGACACAGATCCTGACACCGAAACATAAGAGACATAGAAAAGACAGGAGAGGGTAGAATTTTAAGCAGCACATTTTTTAAAATGTGAAGATTTAGCTCTTTGTAGATTTACCGTGAGTGAGAACCTTTGTGATTGTCTTCATATCCCCCAGAGATCTGTACTATTAGATTATTTGGAAGGAGCTTTAGTGCCCTGGGTTCACCAACCTTTAAGAAACACAGTATACCATGCAGTGGATAGATTGATATTAACAAACAAAGCAGGATCTCACTCCCTGTCCCAGAGAGCTCACTCAGAAAGTCTGGAGTGGGTCCTTGAAGACTATGTGTTAATCAAGGCCTCTGGCGTTTCTGGTGCACAGCCAGGCTGGGGCTGTCTGGTCTCAGAAGCAGCTGCTGACTTGAGACAGGTAGAGGGGAACACAGCCCAATCATGGAAAGATGGGGACAATGTAACCTATTCAATTGTTAGGTGTTTGGGACAGAAATGGTATCTGGCTTCCAAAACTGGAGACTGACACATAAAAGAGACCAGAAGACTCGTTCTTCGTGGTTATTGTACCTATGTAAGGGTCGTCCTGAAAGTTGGAGGCATTGCTGATTTTGAGTCTGGGAAGAGAAAAGTACAAAGTGAGTCTTGACTCCCATTAGAAACGAAAAGGTAGGAAGTGCCCACCTGAAGGAGTCATGGAAAACACATATACTGGGGCTTTGGGGGAGACGGCTCACTCAGCAGTGTATTTGCTGTGCCAACACAAGGACCTGAGTTGGATTTCCAGCACCTGTCTTAAAAACAAACTAACAAAATCCAGGTGTGGCCAGACAGGCCTGTAATCCCTGGGAAAAGAAGACAGGAGGGCTCCTAGGGTTACTGACAGCTAGCTTAGCCATTCAGTGAGCTCCAGGGTCAGTGAGAGACCGTCTCAGAAAATAAGAAGGGGAGCAATCAATAAAGACACTCGATGTTGATTTCTGCGTTCTCTCTCTCTCTCTCTCTCTCTCTCTCTCTCTCTTTCTCTTTCTCTCTCTCTCTAACACACACACACACAGAGTAGGTTTAAGAGGATAGTCAAATAAATTTAGGATGATTTGAGTATTTTAAAAATAAGATAATATATTTTAAATATATACATCTATGTATTTTATATATTTTTATATATTTGAAACCAGGGTCTCACTATGTAACCCTGGCTGGTCTTAAACTCACAGAGATCCTTCTGCCTCTGCCTTCTGAGTGTTGGGATTAAAAGCATGGAACACTATGCCTAGCTAGATTAAAATACACTGGAATTTTAAAAATATATTTATTTATTAAAATGTTTTTCATTTTACCTACCAACCCCAGTTCCCCCTCCCTCCCCTTCTCCCGCCTCCTCACCTCCCTCCCACTCTACCCCCATCCTCTCCTCAGAGTGGGTAAGGCCTCCCATGATAGTCAACAAAGTCTGGCATACCAAGTTGAAGGAGAGCCTAGCCCCTCCCCATTGTATCAAAGCTGAGCAAGGTATCCCACCACAGGGAATGGGCTCCAATAAGTCAGTTCATGCACCTAGGATAAGTCCTGGCCCTGCTGCCAGGGACCCCACAAACAGATCAAGCCACACAACTGTCACCCACATTCAGTGGGCCTAGTTTGGTCCCATGCAGGTACCCAAGCTGTCAGTCCAGAGTCAGTGAGCTCCAACTAGAACGGGTCAGCTGTCTCTGTGGGTTTCCCCATCATGATCTTGACCCCTCTTCTTTGGATTTTTTTAAAACCGTGTAGAAGGAATGATAACATTAGGAAACCATCAATGTGCGGTTTTCAGTGCAGTTGTTGACTGAGGCAAGGATCATTGGTGACAGTTTACACCCCTGTAGAGTTGTTGGGTAGCTGCTTAAAAGATAGCAGAGGTTTTGGTTGCACAAGGGGAAGTTGCCACCTTCATCAAATGGTCACCGTATCTATCCTCACCAGCAAGAGCCTGGCCGTCTCCAGATGGGGCACTCAGCCACCAGAGTTCTTAGATGACAGTCCTAACAGAGCGTGGGCCCTGGACTGTAGTGTCTTGAAAAACACAAAGAGAGCCGGGCGGTGGTGGCGCACGCCTTTAATCCCAGCACTTGGGAGGCAGAGCCAGGCAGATCTCTGTGAGTTCAAGGCCAGCCTGGGCTACAGAGCGAGTTCCAGGAAAGACGCAAAGCTACACGAGAAACCATGTCTCGAAAAAAAAACCAAAAAAAAAAAGAAAGAAAGAAAAAGAAAAAAGAAAAGAAAAACACAGAGGCTGAGAGAAAGTTTTACATTAAAAAAAAAAAAGCTAAAAGAGCCAGATGTGGTAAACACCTGTAATCTCAGCTCTCAGGAAGTGGAGAAAGGAGGATTCTGAGTTCCAAGTCAGCCTCATACATACATATATGCATACATGCATACATACATACATACATACATACATACAAACATATATACATATGATTAAAAGAGGCATTCGCAAATAAATTTGGTGTGTGGATTTGATTTTTTTTAATTGAGATAAAAAGAATACCCCACCCACCCACACACATACAACACAAAAAAATAAAAGAAGCAAATTTTAAATGACTCGACTTTTAAAGAGATTGGAGGCGTGGCAACTAGGGAGGCTTCAGTGGGGATTTTGTTTGTAAACCTTGCTTGTTTAGATAGAGAATAAAAATGTCATTCTCTGTAGACAGATGCCAGAGTATCATCAGGGGTGACATGTTTTATGTTTACAGTCTACTCTCAAATAATTCATGGCAGAAAAACAGGGGCAGATGAAGAAGCAGAGGTATCACAGGAGAGTATTAGTGACTTGTACATAGAAGAAAGGCATATGTGTGTGAATTTTATTACTTCTCCAGTCTTTTTATAGACTTGAACATTTGCCATGCATGTATTTAGAAAAGTACATGTGTGAGCATCTGCACAGAGGTCAACCTTTGGTGTCGTTCCTTGGTGCTGTCCACCATTTCTTTTTAAGACAGTCTTGCAGGGCACCGGCAGCTCACCCCGTAGCCTAGGCTGGCTGACCAGCAAGCCCCAGGGATTCATTCACCTGGCTCTACGTCCCCAGACCTGGGCTTACTAACACAGCCAGGCTTTGGATGCCTGGGTTTGAACTCAGGGCCTCATGTTTGCATAACAAGCTTTTAACGAGTGAGCTGTCTCCAAGCCCTGACTTGAACATTTCAGAGTAGAGAGTAGCAGTGGGAAGAACCGTCTGAGTGTTCGCAAAAATCCCAGAAGACAAATGTGCCTCTGAGGGCAGAGCTTGAAGGGGAATGGATCTCTACACAGTGTGAGGAAGCATTTCCTGTCAGAGCTGATCAAAGAGAGGCTGTTCTGTGAGCAAACACTGTGAAGGAAAGCTAACAGAGCTGGTGCTAGGGAGAAAATAGAAAAAGATTCCTGGGTGACTAAGCTATTCTTCAGTTGTGTCAGCCCCTCGATTGCTTCACAACACGTAACCATTTGTTTGGGGGAGCCGGCTCCTGAGGTGGAGCTGGATTCAAAGGAAGGGATGACTGGCAGAAACTGAAGACATCGGAATCATGTATCTGAGTGACCAAGACTGGCTTCTTGGGGTTGAAGTAGCTAACCCCATTGAATAAAAGATAGAGGGACTGCCGTGGAGGAAAACAGTGGCTTCAGTTGGAAAAGCTTGGCCCTTGGCTTTATTTATTCACTGCGACCCACACACACCTGCCTTTTAGGGTACACTCAACCTCTCTCTTGTTTTCTTGAGACAGGCTTTCTTATGTTTAAATAGCCTCTTAAACTCACTACGTAAGCCCAGGCCGCCCTTCAGTTTGAGAGTCTCCCGACTCAGTCTTTCATTGCCCATGGTTCATACTCCGCTTCTTCAGATGGACTTTTAGATGCTGGTGTTTATGTCTCAACTATTTCTGTACATTGCTATTTTAAAGTGGACTGTTTTGCTCATCCACTGTGCTGCCATCTGCACAAGGAGCCAAGGCCAGCTTTATTTTACTGATGTCAGCATTATCTCCATCATAGTTGACATCTCTGTCCCTGGGGCTTTGTTGGCAAAAGCTTTGAGAGAGCCATTGATCACTGACAAAGCCTGGAAGTATGGGTTCACTGGGGCTTCAGACCTTCATCCACTTCCTTCAGGGTAGCATTGCCATCAACGGGATGGGTTCCACAGGATCACTCTCCCTCCATTAGAGCAGGAACCAGGTCAGCTCAGACCAGATCCCAAAGTGCAATAGGAGCCTAGAGGCTCTGCCAGCCACTGAGAGGTGAGAGAAAAACAGAGACCTGGAGACTCATCCTAACCCTTCCTTTTCCAGGAAGATTCTGGGTTTGCAGGCTGGATTTTCTACGTTCTCTTTTCACACTTAAAAAAACAACAAAAACCTCAGTGTGTAGAGCAGAGCCTTCTTTTATCTTCTTTGAAGGTCAGGCCTTTGCTGCTTCCTGTTAAAACACACTAACCTTGCAAATTCCTAGGTTCTGAGTGAGGGGCAGGGTGTCGCAGATGTCTCTCTTTAGGTTGCCAGGTGAAAAGGCGTACCTTTTCTACACGAATACCCTAACAAAAAGTAACTTAGGGAAGGAAGGGTTTATTTGGTTTATAGTTACCGATTACAGCCCACCATTTTAGAGAAGTTAGGTAGGAACTCTGAAGTTAGTCCCATCGCAGCCACAGTTAAAAGCAGAGAGGAACGATTGCACCCATCTGTAGCTGCTCTCATCCAGCTTGCTCATGTCCTGTGGAGTTGAGGACTCCTTGCTCAGGGAATGGTGCCTCCCAAGTGGGCTGGGTCTCTCCTATATGAGTGAACAATCAAAACATTCCCCTAAATAGTCCTACATCAACTAACAGACAAGACAGCCCAACAGGAATATTTCCTCAACTGAGGCTGTCTTCCCAAGTGAACTAGTTAATTTTCTGCTCTTGTGATACAACATCATGACCAAGGCAACTTACAGAAGAGGGTTTATTTTGCTTCAAGTTCTAGATGGGCAGGGTCCATAATGGTGGAGACATCATGGCAGAAGGTGGCAGGTCTGGTGGCAGTACAGAAGCCAAGAGCTCACATCTTTAACCACAAACACAAAGCAGAGAAAGTAAACAGGAGGTGGCCTGAGGCTTTTCATCTCAAAGCCCACCTCCAGTGACATACTTCCTCCAGCAAAGCTAGACCACCTAAATCTTCCCCCAAACAGTGCTGCCAACTGGGAACCAAGTGTTCAGATGCCTGAGACTGTGGGGGTACACATGTTCAGTCAGACTACCACACCAGGCGATTCTAGGTTGGCAAGTTGGCACCAGAAACTAACCATGACAGGCACTTCAGTGTTAGGAGAATGCGAAGGCTCTTTTTCTCTTTACTCTGTGTGCTTTGCCTATCAAAAGGAAGCTAAGCCAATTGCCTTCTGGGAAGGCACATTAGGTGGCTTTCTTACTTCTCATTAGCCTCTAAGCCAGTGGTTTTCAACCTTCCCTTTAATACAGTTCCTCACATTGGGGTGACCCTCCACCCATAAAGTTACTTTTTGCTACTTCATAACTGAAGTTTTGCTACTGTTATGAATCGTAATGTAAATATCTGATATGCAGGATAGCTGGCCTGTGACCCACAAGTCGAGAACCACTGCTCTAAGCATTAAGTCCTGTGTAGTTACATTCCTGCTACCAATTCTCTATCCTATGTCCATGGGGAAAAGACATACATTCTCCTTTTCTGGTTCTTCTAAGTCAGTATGATTCATGGAGAGTGGGGTAAAACTGAAAGATTCTGACAGGGTAAGAAACAAAACTTGGAGAGTAGATACAGAGTTGTGCCTGATTGCCAGTTTAGAGTCTGCTCATGGCAGTTTTATGTGCATGGTATATAATACCTTTAAGTACCAGATTGCCATTATGATGATGATCCTATTGATCCTAATCCTGAAATTCCTTAAGGATGATATCTGAGAAAGTGCAGATGGGACGTCAGGCGACCGTACAGTGGTCACTCCAGGGCTGCACCCTCTCCCAAGAGTTACTCTCCCCTAACTGTGTGAGCATGGGGAGGAGGACATGGACATGAGGCACATTAGCAGAGCAGCATAGTTAAGGCACCACTGCGTGAGGCTTAGGATGGAAACCTCAGGGACATCGCCTTGACCTGTTTTAGAGCATCACCCAGCTGTGTCGTGGAGAGAAACAAAGGCACCCTGCAAAGGGTTAACAGCCTCGCAATTACTTTTGTTGTTTTAGTAAATTAAGATCCTCTGTTGATGTACAATTCCAGGCAGGAGCTGGAGAAGGATGAAGCGTTTGCTCAGGTGGAGCTCGTTTATTCTGGAGCGATAAACCCAGGGTTTTATTCCTGGAAGCCTTAGCGCAGTGAGTTGTTAGTGACATCACAGCCGGCTGCAAAGGCTTATGGCCCATCTGGGTTTTTAGCAGCCCTTTGTCCGTGGGGTGGAGAGGGCGGAGCACAGACCTAGAGAAAGTGGACTGATGCAGTGGCTGCTGTCTGACCCGATTTCAGTACACACTGTTTAATCCTAGCTTAATTTGGAGGCTGGAGAGATAGATGGCTTTACTGCTCTATTTTCCCGGTTCCGGTTCCCAGCACCCACGTTGGGCCCCTCACAACTGCTTCTAACTCCAGTTCCAGATGATCTGGCGCCCTCTTCTGACTTCTACAGGCATTTGCACCCATGTGCACATACCCACACATAAAAATTTTAAATAAACTTTTTTTTTTTTCTTTTTTGGTTTTTCGAGACAGGGTTTCTCTGTGTAGTTTTGCGCCTTTCCTGGAACTCACTCTGTAGACCAGGCTGGCCCCGAACTCACAGAGATCCGCCTGCCTCAGCCTCCCGAGTGCTGGATTAAAGGCGTGTGCCACCACCGCCCGGCCCTAAATAAACCTTTTTTTAAGGACTTGAGTTAGTTTCAAAAGTCTACCCTAATTCAAAGTAAGGCAATAGGAAAGACTTTATCTCATTTTAAATATTGGAGCTACAGTATTTTTTTAAAGTTAAGGGTTATCTTTTCCCCTTCCACAGAACCAAGTCTTCACAACAAATGTAATTCTAAGTTATTTACAAACTTTGCTCACCTTTTAGGTATCCAGAAGCAAAAGCCAGTCCATTGTCACTTTGAATAGAGATGAATAGTCCACACCCAGGAATGATCTTTGAGCAAAAATTTAATCGTCTCTATTGTTCTCTTAATTCTAGACGAGCATGTTTCTCCGAGCAGAGGGAAAACATTCACAAATACTAATGAGAGCATTTTTTAAATATATAAAGTGCTTTATAAAAATCTAAGTGAGATCTCCAGTACACATCAAATTAAATTTTTATTTAAATTTGTAACTTTCTCCCCCAGACATGGCTATTAATAACATCTAGAAAAAAGTGCTGTGAAATAGTGTTGGAGAAACTAATTAGATAGAAGTAGGAACTAAAGATAATAAAGAATGTTAAGTCCTGTGGCAATGATTGCCATGAATAGATTAGAAACTCCTTTACCACCCCATGAGCCTTAAATTACAGATTTCAATGACTTACGGGGACTGAATAATGAGATATTTCATCTCAAATATTTTATCTCCTACAAGAAAATAATTTACAGCAGCAAAGAAAGCGGGGGGTGAAACAAAACCTTTAAATCTACTTTTCAAGAATTATCACATGAATCTCGATATTCCTAAAGCCTTGTTAAAATTACCTATCATAATCTCTTTTGGGGACCATTCAGGAAATTCAGTGATATTTTGTTTAAAACTCACACACAAGAAAGGAAACTTGAAGTGATTTGAGAATGTATAATAAAGAGAAAAAGTAGCCAAGGTAATTCTGAAAGTCAAAATAAAGAAGCAAAACTGAATTGCTTGAACAAATATATAAGATTGTCTTTGTGACTGAAGAGTACACAGTAAGTTTTGTTTTGTTTTAATTTTATGTATATGGGTGTTTTATCTGCATAGATGTCTGTACATACCTGGCCAGAAGAAGTGTCAGATCCTCTGGAACTGGAGTTTTAGATGTTGTAAGTTTCAATGTAGGCTCTAGAAATTGAACCCAGGTCTTCTGGAAAAACACTCAGTGCTCTTAACCACTGAGCCATCTCTCCAATCCTCACAGTGAATCTGTTAAGCTTGACAAATATAAGCCATAACAAGATTATTGGGCTGGATGAGATTTTAAATTTAGGTTATCTGATTATGTCAGAAAAATGTAAAAAGGAAAGTGTGACCATGTAATACATGTAAGTAACAAAGATTAGTGCCCAAGATTTAAATAAACAAACAAACAAACTTCATTTCAGGAAAAAGAAAAAAGACAACTCAGTAAAATGGGTTAAGGAATTCACAAAAGATGAAACTTAACTAAGAAAAGAGTATTTAAGCCAGAGGTGGCAGGCACACACCTTTAATCCTAGCACTTGGGAGGCAGAGGCAGGCAGATGTCTGAGTTCAAGGCCAGCCTGGTCTACAGAGTGAGTTCCAGGACAGCTAGGGCTACACAGAGAAACCCTGTATCAAAAAACAAAAACAAAAGAAAAGAAAGAGAAAAGATTGTTTACCTTCCTAACACAAAATCCTGCTGGTTTGGGTATACAGTCACTTAGCTCAGTGCGAGTACTTCCTGAGTACTTCCTGGCATGCCGAGAAGCTCAGGGTTCAGTTGGGGTAGGGGTGGGGGTAATGAGATAGCCCTTCGCTTCTGTTGGGATGACAAAGAGTTCAAGGACTGGGCTGCCAGTCAAACATGAAACTTGGCACAGCAGTGAGGACAACTTTATTCAGGGCCATAGCTTAGGTATGTAGACCAGTGCCATGAGATTTGGCAATAGCAGAGAGAGAAAGAGAGAGAGAGAGAGAGAGAGAGAGAGAGAGAGAGAGGGAGGGAGGGAGGGAGGGAGGGAGGGAGGGAGGGAGGGAGGGAGGAGGAGGAGGAGGAGGAGGAGGAGGGGGGGGAGGGAGGGAGGGGGGGGAGGGAGGGAGGGGGAAGGAGGAAGGGAGGGAGAGAGAGAGTGTTTGACCTTGCCTTTGAACACAGCATGGGTATTTGTAGTCAAGGCATGGAGGTCAAGGACATACATGTTTGCAAAAGTTTATACACGTAAGATAATAAAATAAGTTGAAAAGAAGCAGGGTTACACAGTAACATGTGTCACTCTTTTTAATAATAGAGGAATCTGTGGTATTTACTTTTACCTCTTAGATAACTATTCGAGACTCTTGTGGTTCAATATCTGTCCTAGCCTGCTTTCTGTACATATGTTTGATATAAGTGGATCTGTGTATGCATGGATATATGTGGTGCATAGTTACAAAGGAACACACACATATATTCCTGACAATTGGTTTTTTTACAAAGTGAACATATTTTAGAATTCACTATTTTCTAACTACTGTATAAAATTGTTCAGCATAGCTTTATATCATTTATTCAACCAGTTCCTTTTGAGTTATGTTTAGATTGATTCCAGGTCACTACAGTTAGAAGGTGTCCTGTAGGAAACGTCTTGTACGTAGATCTATCTGTAAAAACTCTTACTGTTTTTTTCCTAGATAGACTTTAAATTTTTTTATTTTATGTATGAGTGCTCTATCTGCATATACTCCTACATGCCAGAAGAAGGCATCAGATCCCATTATATGGTTGTGAACCACCATGTGGTTGCTGGGAATTGAACTCAATACCTCTAAAAGAGCAGCCAGTGCTCTCCAGCCCTTAGATAGACTTTTTTTTTTTTCCCCTCATTTCTATTCTCATAGTCATTTTAAATATTAAATGTTTACATGATTTATATCTCTGCCTCTGCAATTTCAGATGCCTCCATGGTGATATGGTGCCTAGGGAGGGACTTAAGTGCAACTCAGAGAATATTTATAGTGCAGAGTTAGGTAAACTCAGAAATAGAGCTGATAATGTTAAAGTTACAGCATTCATTATGAGTGTCAAAAGCTCCTGGTTTTCAACATTGGTACCTGTCATTGATAATTCTCAACATTGGTACTTGTCATTGATAGTTCTCAACTTTGGTACCTGTCATTGATAGTTCTCAACATTGGTACCTGCTGTTGATTATGGTTCTCGGCACTGATACCTGTCACTGATGGTTCTCAGCATTGGTATCCATTGTTGATCTGGGTTCTAGGCATTGGTACCCATTGCTGATGTTGAGGTTTCACTTCGGCATGTCACCATCTTCTCATTATAGTTTTAAATAGAATGTCTGAACAAAAGATTTACCTTGTTTTCTGCTTTTCTCCTTCTAAGTATGTCTATTAAAATATCGCGCTCTCCTGGGCTCCATTTAACTACTGTAATTCTGTAGTATTTCCCTGCCCGTATGTTTTGATTTCTGCACCTCTGTAAGCTATAGCTTGTGTGTAATTACTTCTTGGCATTATGTTTTGTGAGCTATAACAGAAACATTACTTTTGCTCTAGGATCTGGGAAGTTTGAAACAAGGTGAAAAATTAAGGTGCACATGGGTTTTGTGAACGAAAGAACCCTTTTGCAGAGGGAGCTGTGATGACATGGATTGTGCTGTTTTGTTGTCGTTTAAGAAATGGGTCCTTAGCATTTCCCTGTGGTGCGATGGGAATGAAAATGAAGCGTGCGTGTTGTGTCTGTTGGATAATTGAAGTTTTATCAGCTCACCTACTGCCGCCATCAGACTTACTTGGGAGCTTTTCTGAAGTTGCAAATTAAGCAGCAGGCAGCCAGCTTTGGGCCAGCTAGCTTGTATTTATGTTCTCTCAAGACAGGCCTGTACGGCCACCATTTTTCAGCAGCCCAGGGAACACATGGAACTCGTGATCCTTCGATTCTTTCCCCTCTTTCCTTGGGTTGTATTTTATATTCGTTCTTGACCTTTCCGCACTATAATTTAGAAGCACTATGATTTATCTATGGCTCTGCAAAGCCAATATCACAGAGACTTCGGTTGAGTGAGCTCAGTCTGTCCTTAGGTTATGGTTATCCCAACCAATCAATATCCTTGTAAAACGGGGCTTTAAATTTTATTTAAATATGCCCCTTACTGGCATAGCACAGACCACCTTTTTCAAGTATATTGGTTAGGACTATAAACTACAAAAAAACTAATTCATAGAAGAATCTCAGTCTAGACAGAGTTGGTTAAACACAAAAACATTCCATCAGCCTGGACCTCAGACCTCTGTCTCTTCGACAATCAACAGCTGCTACTCTGAAGCCCGCGCTTCCTATAGCCTGTAGCTAAAACCTAGTTAGTCCAGAAATCAGGACTGGAGCTCACGGGACCCAGGACTGGAACTCACTGGACACAGGACTGGAGCTCACTGGGTCTGGGACTGGAGCTCACTGGACCCAGGACTGGAGCTCACTGGACCCAGGACTGAAGCTCACTGGACCCAGGACTGGAGCTCACTGGACCCAGGACTGGAGCTCACTGGACCCAGGACTGGAGCTCACAGGACCCAGGACTGGAGCTCACTGGACCCAGGACTGGAGCTCACAGGACCCAGGACTGGAGCTCACTGGACCCAGGACTGGAGCTCACAGGACCCAGGACTGGAGCTCACTGGACCCAGGACTGGAGCTCACTGGACCCAGGACTGGAGTTCACTGGACCCAGGACTGGAGCTCACGGGACCCAGGACTGGAGTTCACTGGGTCCAGGACTGGAGTTCACTGGGTCCAGGACTAGAGCACTGGACCCAGGACTGGAGCTCACTGGACCCAGGACTGGAGCTCACTGGGTCCAGGACTGGAGTTCACTGGACCCAGGACTGGAGCTCATGGGACCCAGGACTGGAGTTCACTGGGTCCAGGACTGGAGTTCACTGGGTCCAGGACTAGAGCACTGGACCCAGGACTGGAGCTCACAGGACCCAGGACTAGAGCTCACGGGACCCAGGAATGGAGCTCTCTGGTTGATTAGAGAAGTCTCTACATAACACAGCAGAACTTTCACATCAGCCCCAGCGACAGATTTTGCCCCTTCTGCTCTAGCTCCTGTGGTAGACAGCTCAGCTCTGTGGCCATGCTGGGATCATCCTGGTGCGCAGCCCTTGTGACTGAACTGAAAGTAAGATGTGTGTCTTGAGGAGGCTTGTCTTGTCCCTCCATCCTTTGGGACAGGAGGACTGAGAATTAGTACCTTCCCTTTGGTCATTGGCTGGGCGGTGGTGGCGCATGCCTGTAATCCCAGCACTCGGGAGGCAGAGCCAGGCGGATCTCTGTGAGTTCAAGACCAGCCTGGTCTACAGAGTGAGTTCCAGGAAAGGCACAAAGCTACACAGAGAAACCCTGTCTCGAAAAAAAGGAAGGAAGGAAGGAAGGAAGGAAGGAAGGAAGGAAGGAAGGAAGGAAGGAAGGAAGGAAGGAAGGAAGGAAGGAAGGGGAAAGAAAAAGAAAATGAAAGAACAGAGGAAGCGTGCCAGCTGTCTCAAGCTTCAGAGAAGCAGTGTCTAAAGGACAAACCTTCAGCCACACCTGTTTCCTCAAGATAAGCTGTCCTTGGCCCTCTCGTCCTGCAGGCAGGCCAGGGGTGCAATGCAGGCTGATAGGCAGGACCGAATGCTTACCCCAGCCATTGCCACTTTGCCACTAGTCTGCTAGTAGAACCTGAAGAGGATATCTGGGCGGAGGGAGTCCTTAGAGACTCAACTGCATTCTTCACCGTTTTCCATCTGGGGAATTCTGTCTTTAACACCTTGGCTCTTTAAAATAAAAAGTGGAATTACATGTGTTTAATTATGAAGCAGAATATATTCATGATGGGAATTTTTGAAAAGACAAGTATATAAAAGAAAGGAAAATCACCTAATCATACCTATCCATGGTTAATCATTATTACATTTTAATGTAGTTTTTCTGATTTTATCTTTTCAACTAGATTCTGACTTTAATATGGAAAGAGGTTCATGAATATGCTATTTTAAAATTACTGCTTTTATTTCATTAGTTCATGAAAATTTTCCCATTTCAATAAATATTCTTAAAATTATGCTTAAAATTTTTTATAAAAATAAAAAATGTTTGCTATAGAAAGTCTATTAAAAACATCAAGAAAAAAATGTCACTAGTAGTTCAAAGGTTACTAATGTCAGTGTATTGATGGCTTGGCATTTTACTATAAATGCTTGTAATGTACTTGTGATATAGTTCTTCACAAAACAATAACAAACAAATGTAAGCATCTCCCCATAACACACACTTTATAGTATTCTGTCACCGTCCCCCCCCAGCTGAGGACCGAATCCAGGCCCTTGCGCTTGCAGTGTTATCCACTGAGCTAAATCCCCAACCCCTATAGTATCCTATCTTGTAGGTGTAGGATATCTCTCGTTATCTTCCTGTCACCTGCCGTTTCAGTAATTTCCCTCCCGCTCTCCTTCCCACCCTCACTGTCCTTTTTTCCTTCCAAAAGGGCCTCACTGTGAAGCCCCAAACCCTCAATCCTCTGCCTCTGCCTCCTGAGGACTGCCTAGCTTCTTACTGTTAGTAAATAATGCTGTGAGCATTCCTGTGTTTGCATTTTATCAGCTGCCACTGATTATCTCATGATAAATTCCTCGTGGTGAAATTGATAGAGAAAAAAATACAAATAAACAGTTTGGGACTTCATGTGTACAGATGGTCTTGGATTTAATGATTTGACTTACATTTTTAGATAAGGCTAAACGGTGATATTCAGTAGATAAGGGGTGTGTGTGTGTGTGTGTGTGTGTGTGTGTGTGTGTGTGTGTGTTTACATTTGTATGTGATTGTGTGGGCATATAGAGATCAGAGGTCAACCTTCAGGGTTTGGCCTGCCTTCCACCTTGTTTGAGACCTGGTTTCTCTTTTAGACAAGGAGTATCTGTACTGCTAAATGGCTTTGATGAAAGTTTGCATTCTCACTTACTCTACAACATCTTTTTTAAAGCTCTTCTTTTGCCCTGCATTATTTATGGGTATAGCAGAAGAAAATAACAAAAATATTGGTTTTTGTAAGGGTGTAGCTCCGTGGTAGAGCACTTACATAGCACTTTGCAAGACTGTGGATTTAATATCTTTCTCTCCGTCTCTCTCTGTCTCTGTCTCTGTCTCTGTCCCTCTCTGTGGTGATACATTGTGTTCATATATATATATATATATATATATATATATATATATATATATATATATATAGAGAGAGAGAGAGAGAGAGAGAGAGAGAGAGAGAGATTACCCTAATAAAACTGATCTGGGGTCAGAGAACAGAACAGCCACTAGATCAGACATAGAGACTAGACAATGGTGGCACAAGATCCAGAGGCAGAGATCCATCCGGATCTCTGTGAGTTCAAGACCACACTAGGAACAGAGCCAGGCATGGTGGCTCACACCTTTAATCCCAGGACTTGAGACCTCATGTCTTGCTTGGGAAAGACACACGCCTTTAATCCCAGGAAGTGATGGCAGGAAGCAGAAAGGCACGAGGACCAGGAACTAGAGGCTTTTAAGCTTTTAGGCTTTTAAGCAGGTCACCATTTGGGTGAGGCCTCAGAATCTTTCAGTCTGAGGATTCATGAAAACAGGATCGGATGAGGAGTTGTTGAGGTGAGGTTGGCTGTGGCTTGTTCTGCTTCTCTGATCTTTCAGAACTCACCCCAATATCTGATTCTGGGTTTTTTTATTAATAAGACCATCTAAGGTTCATGTTACCTCTCTTCTTCCCTCTCCCTCTTCCCCTCCCACCTCTCTCTCTCACACACACTCACTCACTCACACACATTGTATCTTTCAATTTAACTCACATTTTTTATTAGAATGTGATAGGAATTCCAGCCACGCCCCCACAATCATGCATGCCCCAGCGGAACACTTAGTCATTTCCAGTCATACGTCCTACATAACCCATGCATTTTGTGGTCACGTAAATCGTGTGTGGAGTGACCACATGATCTATGCACATGCATAGGGTAGCCTCATGGGCTCATGTGTGCATGTGCAGGGTGGTCCTTAAAAGATGGACTGTGTGTGTGTGCATGTGTGTGTCTGTCTGTCTGTCTCTCTGTGTCCCCACCCCTTCCTTCATGTGTCCTTTCAGCAGGCCTGAACACGTCTATCGCTTCTCCCTTCCTCAATAAAACTGTTGTTAGTGGGTTTTGTTGTGTTCCATGACTTTTCCTTAAAGGGTAAGAGAGCCACCAACAGAATGCTCATACCCAATCTGTTATCCATTCCTGTAAATTTTAATCAGACTCCTAATCAACACTTTCCAGCCTGTATTTGGAAAAGGACCATGCATGCTCAAGTTGAAGAACCTTTTAGGATATTCTGAAATGACCTTTCAAAGGCCCACTGCAGCTACGTGGGGCTGCCCTATTGGTGGAACCATTCCAGAGGACTGTAGGATGGGTATGAAGCACTGTTCTTCAGGCTGCCTGGATTCAAATCCTGACTTCATCATTTAGGAGCTGGATTCCCTGGGGCAAGTTTTGGTCTTTCTTTACTTCAGGTTCTTCAGCAAATAGAGCTAATCATTGTAGCTGTCTCTTAGGTTTGAGGTACTTCTTTAGTTGCCATATTTGTTGGAAACACATAATGAAAGGTAAATGTACCTATATTGATAGATACATTGGGAAGCTGAAGAGGTGACCCAGCAGTTAAGAGTTCCATATTGGGTTGCTCACAAGCACCTATAACTCCAGATCCAATGCCTCTGGCCTCTGAGACCATCAGCACTCTAGTGCATATGTCCACATGCAAACCCACTTACATATACAGAATTAATAATATAATAAAGCTTTTTTTTTAAAGAGATAGAGAGATTGCAGAGATTCCTCACAATATCATAGGAGCTGACTAAGCAAATCAAGAGCCATGGGACAGGCCACAAGAAAGCAGGGTGGCACATACTCTCCCCCCACCTGGAGCAGCTGCCCAGGTTCTGCCCATGGGGAGAATTCTCCTTCACAGAAGCCTCAGCTCTGTTTTTGAGGCTTTCCAGCTGACTGAATCAGGCCCACCTGGATTTATTTAAGGCTAACCTCCCAGTATTAACCCCTTTTAACATCTACATAATGCCTTCAGAGGAACATGTAAATATGAAGACTGTCGCCAGGAAACTGACCGTCATAGTCTCTTTGGGCCTTGGATAAGCAGACTAAACCCACTTAAATTGAGTTTCGGTGTCCTCACTGCTTTTCAAGGTCAGGACTCTTTGATCCACTCTCACCCAGAAGGTCTTGATATTTTAATATTTGTTCATTTTTGTTATAAATAACCACACAGTTAACATTGATTGTGGGCCTGAAGAGCTCTATCATGTTGAGACAGGTGTCTGATCGTGATAAGATTCTACACAGTAAAAAGAGCCAGGCTCTGAGTGTGTGTCACCTCCAGGCTTTCCTGCAGCTTTCCGAGGCATATGGTTACTTGCTTTATCTGGACTGGAGGTGCCTGGGGTTGCAAGGAACTGTGGGTTTTGACGTCATGATAAGGTACTTTCTTAGGCTACTCTGAAAGAAAGTTACAGATTTGGTTTTTTGCTTTTATTAGGACTGATTTGTCCATAAGCAGGTCTGCTTCTCAGGGGAACTGATTGCATCCCTTTGGGAATAAACCCCCACCTCCACTCAGTCCACACCCGGAATGACTTCTCCATGCTCTTGGAGAGATAGATAAGACACTAAAGCCTGATAGACATTGTCTATCACACATGCCTCCTGGTGGTTTGAAGACTCAGGGCTCTTAGGAATGACAGGAACCAGCCCCATGTGGTCAGGGTATTGTTTCCATGGCTTTGAGCAATGTGGTGATAAGAGTACTCAAAATCTTACACCACGCAGTGTGCCTGGTGCTTTGCTTCTCTGAGAACTGCCTCCCAGGCCCAGCAGAAGCATGAGCACCTTGACCCAGGCTTCCCTATGATCCCACACCAGGTGGCCATAGCTGGTAGGCCTCTGACCTGCAGGATTTGCTAATCAAGTCTTAATCTTGAAAGTTCAAGCTAGAAGACCCAGGATTTTAAAGTTAACTTCGTCCTGGGCTTGAAATGGTTTAGATTTGGGGTTGCTGGGATGGGTGTGCAGATGCAGGCTGAGCCCAAGCCTAAAGATGACATCAGTGAGCAAAGAGCAGACAGGAAGAAGAAAGGCTTGCTTCCCACCAGTGCCGGACCATGTGCAACTGTGTTTTCTGTTTGTAAGAATTCTAGAGATGAACTTGGCATCCTCATAATAAAACTCCTCATTTCTTTAGACCTTATCAAAGCTTTGGGTCGTTTCAGCCTCACATGATAACATGACAAGAGGCAACAGTAGCAATTTTACAACTTAGAAGTGAAAGCTGCATTCCTCGAATACTTCATCCTGGCTATAAAACTATCCCAGACTGAAGTTTTCACTCTAAGGTGGATTTGGATCCCATGAATACATTAGGTCTTTAAAGTGTTTACAGACAAACCAAATCCCTGCCATGGCCTCCATTATGAGGAGGAAAATGCATTGCCTACGGATACTGGCAGTCAACCTGTGCCTTCGTGAGCAACAGGCATCTTTGTTTTTTTATTTTCTTAAACCAACAAAGGCTAAACATATTTTTCATGTAGGATTTCTTAAGACAAAACACAACCAGATCTATGCATTCCCAGATATTCATTATAATCCTCATAATATTCCTTGACGTGTTTTATTTATTAAAAAACCCCAGATATAATCAATCTTTTCTTCGAGACAAGGTCTGTAGCCCTAGCTTGACTTGGCCTTGAACTTGACTGTGTAGCCAAGGATAACCTTGGACATCTGGTCCTCCTGCCTCTACCTCCCATATACCACCGTGCTCAGTCTATGTGGTGCTAGGGACTAAACCCAAGGCCTTGTGCATGCCAGCAAGCACTCTACCAACTGACCTATATGTCTGCCCCTTAATACCCTTCAAGATAGTGTCCCTATTCTTCCCATCACCTCTGACTTAACTCTTTTAGCCTGTAAGATGTTCACTGAAAGACAAATTCTCAAGGTTCCTTGGCAATTACTCCATATTTTTATAAGACGGTCTGTGTGTCGGTGTGTACACACAGCTGACCATGGACTTCCTGTGAGGCAGTGAAGCCCAGTGGTAATGCACCCAGGCTCTGGAGCAGGAGTTAGTTCAAACCCTGGCTTCCTCATTTACTGGATCTAAGGCTCTGACATTCAAATTACATAAACTTTCTCATTGGTAAACTTGAGATAGTAACTACTCTTTAAGTCTGGATTGAATTAAAAGACAGTCTGTCAACTAGATTGGCTTTTGTTTCTTGGTATTATTGAAAGTTAATGAATATCAAGTCTGACTCCCTTTCTTGTTGGATTGGGTCCTTGTTTTGTATGAAATAGACTTAAATTGAACCTTACAGTTTTAAAGTTCATAATTTTGTTTTGTTTTGTTTTGTTTTTCGAGACAGGGTTTCTCTGTAGCTTTGGAGGCTGTCCTGGATCTTGCTCTGTAGCCCAGGCTGGCCTCGAACTCACAGAGATCCACCTGCCTCTGCCTCCCGAGTGCTGGGATTACAGGCGTGCGCCACCACCGCCTGGCTAAATTTCATAATTTTTAATCTAGGTAGGTAGGCTAGAGATCATCTACTCTAACAATATCATACTATATAGCAAGGGAAGTGACATTTAGTGGTGTGGTTCTGACCTAAGTTGGGCCTTAGACTTCTAGACTCAGCTCAGTTACTTTGTACGTATGACAGTCAGAGATCCTTGGGCTGGAGCCTTGCGCACTCCCAGAGTTTTCATGCAGCCTTATGCAGATGGGTACTTCGCATGCAGAAGTGGGTTCCTCTCACTCCTCTCAGTCATTGTTTGCATGAACAAGAGGCTGAATCCGAGCATTTAAGTCAAGTCTGTTCCTGGTGGGGATCAAAAACCCAGGACCTCGAAGTCCACCATTGAACTGTACATTCATCCCCACTCTGTATTGGTTTTGGTCGTTAAGAAAATAACCTTGGGACCTACAAGATAGCTCAGCAGGTCAAGTTTGATACCCAGGACCCACATGGCTAAAGGAGAGAACTGACTTCTGCAAGTTGCCCTCTGACCTCCAAATGAGTGGCCATGCCCCAATGACTAGAGAAATAAAATTAAAATAATTCAATAAAAGCATAGCCTTTACATGGGGTTAAGGCAGGAGGATTGGAAGTTCAAGACCAGTCAGGACTACACAGTAAGGCATTGGCACACACACACACACACACACAGGGGAAGGGGGGAGAGAATTTGATGTGACCTCATATCAGAAGGATTTCAAAGGTAACGTCTTGTACTGAATTGTATAGACATTCCTACTACTTGTCTCTGTCCTTGTCAATGGGTTCCTGATATAATCTCCCTCCACCTGTAAGCTATTTAGGTAAGTTTACTTACATCTTTTTGGGTCAAGGGTGGCAGGTAGCCACGTGTGGCATACATGCATGTGTGTGCAGGTGCACATTCTCATGTAGCAGTCGGGAAAGGGGGTGACAGTGACTGTTGTGTTCTTTCTTTCTTCCCTGAGCCTGGAGCCAGACCAGCAGTTAGCAAGCTCCAGCAATTCTCTTCTCTCCCGTCTTCCCCGACCACCCCACACACAGTGCTGGGGTTATAGGTGCATGTGGCCATGCCCTCCTATCTTTTATGTGGGTGCTGGGATCCAAGTTCATAGTTGCTTAGCAAGCACTGGAACCCGTGAAGTTGTCTCTGCAGCCATCATTTTTTTTAAAGATTTATTTATTTATTATGTGCAGAAAAGTGGGCGCCAGGTCTCATTACAGATGGTTGTGAGCCACCAGGTGGCTGCTGGGAATTGAACTCAGGACCTTTGAAAGAAACAGTCGGTGCTCTTAACCTCTGAGCCATCTCTACAGCCCCAATGCAGCCTTCATTTTAAAGCCAGCCATTCACACCAGTTTGTTTCCTTAAAGATTTCAGTAAGGGGTTGATTTCCTCAATGTTTCGTTGAAATGAACATTCATTCCCTTGCCCATAATTTTCTGTAGGGTTGATCAAAACTCTATTTAACATACTTAGGCCTTTGGCTCCAGTGAAGTAAAGATACTAAGGACAAATGAAAGAGAAGCGGGGGCCATTTGTAAGGGACAGCCTTGATTTCAGCTTGTGCATTTGGAGCTACAGCCCAGTGCTGTTAGTTTCCAATCTTGTGACCTTGAAAACCATGCCTGTTGCATACGAAAACAGAACACCTAAAAGCAAAAATTTGGATCTCAACAGATAATCTCGTAAAACACTAATCTGATATTAAATAGATGTTTTGAATTCCTGTACGATGGTATATTGAAAGTGAGATTCACTTATATTCGGAAAAATTACCCATGAGGCAGAGGCAGGAGGATCCCTTTGAGTCTGAAGCCATCCTGGTCTGCATACCAAGTGCTAGGTCAGCCAGGAATACATAGTGAGACCCCGTGTCAAAAACAAACAAAAATATTACTGTCTATAATAGCATTTTTCTAAGTAATGAGGTAACTTACACCAAATATTAAAACATGTGGGTTTTTTTAAGATTTATTTATTTATTATGTATACAGTGTTCTTCTGCCTGCATGTGTACTTATATGACAGAAGAGGGCATCAGATCTCATTACAGATGGTTGTGAGCCACCATGTGGTTGCTGGGAATTGAACTCAGGACTTCTGGAAGAACAGCCAGTGCTCTTAACCTCTGAGCCATTTCTCCAGCCCCAAGACATGTGTTCTTTAAAACAATAACTCCCTAATAATTTTTGCTCCAGCTGAATCATCTTAAAGCCTACTGAGAACTAATGTTTTCTGTGCTCCACTGGTACTTCCTTTTTTTGTAACTCATGGGCGCAGATATCATACCGTTATGTGAGCTTGTCTGTGAGTGGGTCTGCTTGTCCCCACTCCCCAGGAAACTAAATTGAGACTTGGCAAGGGTTTTAATACCCTTGAGGAACAATGTTGTCGTTCTTTAAACATTCTGAATCTAGTTTATGTGTCTATTGTATTTTATTTTGTGGAGAGGGGCCTATACTACAACTTGCTGGAGTCCACCCTCTCCTACCATGTAGGTCCTAGGGATGGACCTCGGGTCCTCAGGTGTGCCTTTACCCACTCAGCAGCCATCTCCAAGGCCCCATCACTCAGCGTACAGTTCATTGATAGGCCGTGTACTCAGTCTTTTCTGGTGTTTTCTGTGAGGCTGTTGTCACTGCTGGCCTGCCTGTCACAGAGGTGCCACCAGTTTCCTTCAGACCCTGGCTGTCTGAATTGTGTGGAAAAGGGAGAATTAAAAGTAAAGGCTTAGATTCCAACCCCACCTCGGCAGTTGCAATTTACCCTGCTTTGCTCCCCCTTTCTCTTCCTCCTCTTCCCAAGGAGGGGACAGTGCAGTGTCCTCTGACATGGTTACACTCAGATAGGAACAGCTGTAAATCTTGGGAAAGTTATGACCTTGGTTTCAGCAGGGTACCTGTCTGGAACACAATGTGCCTGTCTGGAACAGAATGTGCCTGTCTGGAACAGAATGTGCCTGTCTGGAACAGAATGTGCCTGTCTGGAACAGAATGTGCCTGTCTGGAACAGAATGTGCCTGTCTGGAACAGAACGTGCCTGTCTGGAACAGAATGTGCCTGTCTGGAACAGAATGTGCAATGTTGCCACAAGCAGCTCTGGATGTTTGGAAAGACATACTGTCATTCCATCAATAACAGGAAGAAAACATAGACCACTACTGAAAATAAAACAGGCCGAATCACAAGTTGAGAAAATAACAGAGCAATAGACAGAAACCACAGAGACTAATCAATGTAATTTCATACAGGAGAGACCTCCAAAGCCTTTGTTTCACTAGTAAAATACAATTTGAAAATGAATCGAACCATGTCCTTGAAAAATAGAAATTTCTTGAGAAAGTTCCTCTCCCTGGTAGCTTTGACCCACAATGTAAATGAAACATGCAAACAGCGAGTTCCTTCTAACAACACAAGGGTTTGTTCGCCTGTGGGAATTGCAGCAGGCACTCCAGCAATGTGTAGGCACAAAACTTTCATGCAAATGTTTAGAAATGTCTCCTTTACATAAGCAAGACTATGGGGACTCCCACCAGCTCATTTCCATTCCTTGCAAAGCCACTGGAAAACCTAGGATACATCTGGTAGCTGAAGGACATTGGAGTCCTCTCAACTGATGACTGCAGCTAGCTAGCTATAGAAAATGACCCCAGAGGCAGAGCACATTTCTAGACTTAGGCGGCCAGAGAAAAGCAAGCTTTAGAAAGATAAGGGTATCTTCATCCCAGGATAATGACTTACTGCAGACAGTAAGATAGTCTCCAAACAAGCAGTCCTATGTAGTAGCCAGGATACTTAAGAGCATCAAGAAGAACAAGAAGGCAGGTGAGAACAGCAGGTATGGAGTCCATCTGAACCAAGGAGCACCAACCTGATCCCAGATGTGCCCAGGTGAGGGAGGATGAGCTCACACTGGCCAGCCTTGAAGTAACTGGCCTGCTACACAGGGCACTCACTATGTTACTGCTGCCCCACCACCCCACCCCCATCTCCCACCCCCGCCTCTGTCATCCCCTCCCATGCTGGAGGCATTCTATTCTGCCATTTTCTTCTCCCTCCCCCCCCCCCTCCTCCCTCCCCTCTTCCCCCCCCCCCCCCCATCACCGCAGACTGGCCCCAGTACAGTCTGTGCTGAAGCAGGGGAGTACATAGCACCAAATGGGACTTCTAAGAAGTAGACAAACCACTCAATATTCAGTATGAATTACTTTGTAAGTCTTGCTTTAAGAATCTGTATGGTCTGAATGTTTGTCTCACTGAACTTTATCATGCTGAAACCTCCATGATGGCTGTTCTGTGTTTTCTGCTTTAAGTTTTTCCTTATTTATTTGTTTGTTTGTTTGTTTGTTTGTTTATTGGTTTTTCGATACAGAGATTCGCCTACCTCTGCCTCCAAAGTGCTGGGATTAAAGGCGTGCACCACCACCACCCGGCCGTTCCTTATTTATTTTATCTTTCTTGTGTGTGAGGTCAAGGGACAAACCTGGGTGTTTGTCCACACTTTGCACGTTTGTTGAAGAGGGTCTTTTCTTTGTCATTGCTCCGTACCTCAGGCTAGCTGGTAGACTGTCCCATCCCCACCTTCCATCTTCCCACAGGGAAACCAGGATTACAGAGGCGGCCTACAGCACCCTGCTTTTACCTGGGTCCAAACTCAGGTCCACATGCTTGTATGGTAAGCCCTTAACCCACTGAGCCAGCTGTCCCCTGGGACCCCACAAGGGAGGACCCTTAAGCTGTGATTAGGGTATGAGGGTAGAGCCCTTATACACCATTCCTCAGCAGGTCCTTGTCACTCTGCTATGTAAGGACAAGGAGGAGGCAGCCTCTATGAGCCATAAAGCAGGTCTTCATCAGATACACACTCTCTGTCATGACCTTTCCAGCCTCTGGAAATCTCTGAGAGAGAAAAATTCCTGTTACAGGCTTAATAAGCCCGTAAATGTGTAGTATTCTTGTTGAAGCAGCCTGGATGAACTGATATCTCTCTCTCTCTCTCTCTCTCTCTCTCTCTCTCTCTCTCTCTCTCTCTCACACACACACACACACACACACACACACACACACACACACAGTGAAAACATGTTTGTCTAATGATATACTAAAGCCAAATCAGACTGGCTCATGAGACCTGACAAATTTGCTGTCTGACACTGGCAATATTAAAATTTAAGTTGGGGGCTGGAGATATGGCTTAGTGGTTAAGAGCACTGGCTGTTCTTCCAGAGGACCCAGGTTCAATTCCCAGCACCCACATGGCAGCTCACATCTGTCTGTAACTCCAGTTCCAGTAGATCCAGTTCCCTCACATAGACATATATGCAGGCCAAACACTAATGCACATTAAAAGAAAATTTTAAAAATTAAGTTGTATTAACTCATGAATTTTTTAAAATCTTTTTGTTAGTTCAATTTTGTTTATTTTATTTCAGACAGAGCCTCATTCATTAGCCCAGACTGGCCAGAAACTCACCATGTAGCCAGACTGATTTTGAACTCAAGGCAATCAATGCTCTTGCCTCAGCCACTCAAGTGCTGAAATTATAGGCATCAAGTACCATGTCTGGCTTTAACTTGTACTTAAATAAATGTTGTGTGATATTTTGTTTGTGCTCTGACAAATAAAGCTTGCCTGGAGATCAGAAGGCAGAGCAAGCCACTAGTTAACCATAGAGGTCAGGCAGTGGTGGCTCACACCTTTATTTCCAGCACTCAGGAGGTGGAGACAGGAAGTGATAAGGCGGGGTGGAGACAGGATTGCGGCCCTTTCCATCTGAAGATCCAGAGAGGTAAAAAGTCTCTCATGGTTGCTTCTTTCTCTCATCTTTTAGGTTATTATCCCGACATTTGACTCCTGGTTTTTATTGACAAGACTAATTAGGTTCACGCTTCAAATAAATCACAGAATAAATGTAATATGAGAACACCATCTCCTGTCGGTTTAATTTTGTTTGCTGGATCTGCAGTATGCACCCTTCTAAGTGGTGGCATACTGCAGTGCGGAGCAGACAACAGAGGAATATTTACACCAGAAAACCCAGTAGACCAGGGGCTGATTTATCATTTCACTTACTATCTACACATAAAGTGATGGGAAAAAAATGTTAGTGATACAGCTTTAACTTACAAACACATCAAAAGCATTATGAAAAGCTGGGGATGCAGTTCAGTGGTAGAGACTATGCATGGCATACTCAAGACCTGGTTTGATCTCAGCACTGACAGATGAAAGTGTTATGAAAAGCACACAAAAGATAAATGAAACATTCATCCTGCATCTGGGGATTATTGTCTGAGTCAGCAACAATGTTGTTAATGTCACTGACCTGGACATTAATACAAACAAGAATGTTTACATACTAAAACTGGTTGTTCATCATCCAACAGCAGACAAAACTGTCTGTGCCCCAAATGCTATCAAGAGCTGGCTTCATAAGTATGTAATTACAATTTAGAAATTCCCGTGCCACTGTAGTTTTTGAGCCTTCTACAAATGAACACAGTGTTCTGTGTAGTTTGTAAATTAATTAATTTATCATTGTGTGTGTGTGTTTATAATGTATACATAGGTGGGCATGTGTGCAGAGGCCAGAGGACAGGTTTGTGGAGTCATTTCTTTCCTTTCAGCTTTATGTGAGTTCTGGGGACCAAACTCAGTCACAAAGCTTCAAAGCAAGCACTTTTATCCACTGAGCCATCTTGTCAGCCCTCTGAATGATTTTAAAATAACTTGCTGTGGCAAAAAAAAAAAAAAAAAGCAAAACAAAATAAATCAATTGGCTCACGTCAATTTCAACACCTTTGAATAATGAACATTATATGTAAGCCATCACCCAATCAATCACTTTGTGAAATTAGCAGCCTGAGGTCAAATTTATTTACCATTACAGGAGAGAAAATCCCCTGGATCCGAAGTTGAATAATAAAATGACTCAGGGCCTGTCTGCAATGTCAGAGCTGTTTACAAAAAGAAAATGATCTGTTTTCTGAACCACTGCTGTGTGGCATAAAAATGAAACAGAGTCGGCAATCACATTCAGTCAACGTGCACACTTAGAGTTCTTAAGATTTATTTATTTTTGTTTTATGTGTATTGTTTTGCCTGCATGTAAATCTGTATACCACATGTATGTACTGTCTTGGAGGCCAGAACAGGGCATCAGATAAATCCCTCTCAAACTAGTTACAGCCAGTGTGAATCACTGTCTGTGCTGGGAATTGGGCCCAGGTCCTCAGGAAGAACAGCCAGTGTTCTTAGGTACCAAGCCACCTCTTCAGCCCCAACACTTTAGATTTTTTGTTTGTTTTTTGTTTTTGTTTTTTTTTCAAAAGACAGTGTTTCTCTGTGTAGTTTTGGCACCTGTCCTGGAACTCACTCTGTAGACCAAGCTGGCCTCGAACTCACAGAGATCCGCCTTGCTCTGCCTCCCAAGTGCTGGGATTAAAGGTATTCGCCACCATTGCCCAGCTAGAATTTTTTTTAAGCAGTCACGTAATTAATATTTCTTGAGAACATTTGCAAAATTCCAGGTTTTCCTAAATGCTGCGGACAAATGTAAAAGTGAGCCCCTGCCTTCAAAAAGTTTATTAGTGTGGAAGAAAGAAGTAAGCAGGTAATTAAGCAAAGTAAACCCAGGATTTTAACATCTACCAGGAGACAGGAAACACCTGAAGACACTTGGAATCTTTATAAAATAATTATCAAATATAGCACTAGTCATGTGCCAATTCAAACAAAATGTTTCTAAAGGAGAGGGTATTGTCGGTCCAAAAGAAAAAAAGAAAAGAAAAGAAAAGAAAAGAAAAGAAAAGAAAAGAAAAGAAAAGAAAAGAAAAGAAAAGAAAAGAAAAGAAGGGAGGGAGGAAAGAAGGAAGGAAGGAAGGAAGGAAGGAAGGAAGGAAGGAAGGACGAACATCTTCCTCTCTCACAATACAGGAAGAGACTGAATGACAGATTCCAAATAGTGCTATAAGACATGAGTAGTAGCATTCACCTTGCTTTCAGCACCCAAAACCAGAGCCATCCCTCAAACGACCCAGCTAGTCCAGTGCAGGCATGTGTGCACAAAGTCCATTATTAATTTGAACCTGTCATCAAAGCCACAGCACCGTAAGAGTGTCTAGACACTGTTTATCTGGTTATGGTCCTCCCCCAGCTTATAAACTACCAATAAGAGAAATCAGCTGAAGTGAGCCTGCGTACAGGTGTGTGAATGGACAGGTAGACAGTTTTGTTTTGGGGGGTTGGAGAGATGGCTCAGTAGTTCAAAGCACTCACCCCTCTTGGAGGACCAGGGTTCAGTTCCCAGCACCTTTACGGTGGTAGCTCTAAACAACCTGGAATTCCTGTTCCAGAGGATCCAGTGCCATTTTCTGGCCTCCAAAGATGCCCAGCAGGAACGTGGGGTACGTAAAAAAAAAAAAAAGAAGAAGAAGAAAAGAAAAGAAATTATTTCTTTAAGTTAAGTTTGGGGCTGGAGAGACGGCATGGCGGTTAAAAGCAAACTGCTCTTCCAGAAAATGAGTTTGACTTCTAGCACCCAAGTCAGGCAACTAACAGCTGCTTAAGTCCAGCTCCAGAGAAGTCTGAAGCCCCTGCAGACACCTGCCCTCAGATGCACACAGACGGATGGACGGACAGATGGACAGACACACACACACACACCTTTAAAACAGTTACTTCCAAAGTAAGGTTGACCTTTGAGAGAAGAATGGTACATGCTCAGTAATAAGGTAGATCCTGTAGTAGTGTGAATAACAAAACAGAGACACACTGTTGAGTAACAAACGACCTATAATTATTCCACATCAATCTTTGTTGTAGCCCTGTTATTGATGGAATGACAGTACTGTGTCTTTCCAAACAATGTACATTCTGTTCCAGACAGGTACCCTGCTGGAACCAAGGCCATAACTTTCCCAAGATCTACGCTGTTTCTGAGTACAACCATGTCAGAGAACATTGAAGAAAAAGCTAAGAAGTGAGTGGCTAGGGTGTTTTTAAAGCTCAGCATAGTTCTGCACATACCTGTAGTCTTAGCTACTGGAGATGGCGGAGGCAGGAGGATTGCTTGGTTCGAGACCAGTTGGGCAACATAACAAGATCATATCTGTTGTTGGTTGTCTTTGCTCTTTTAGGGGGCCTGCCACCTGCTCCCAAATAAATTTACACACAGAGTCTTATTCTTACTTATGAATGCCCAGCCTTAGCTTGGCTTAGTTTCTAGCCAGCTTTTCTTAACTTATATTATCCTGTCTTTCTTTTCCTCTGGGCTTTTCCTGTTCTCTTCTGTAAATCTTACTGTACTCTGTGGTGGCAGGCTGTGGAGCTGGTGGCTGGCCCCTGGAGTCCTCCTCCTTCTTTGGCTCCTCCTTTTCAATTCTCCCTTCCCAGATTTCTCCTTCTATTTATACTCTCTTCCTGCCAGGCCCACCTATCTCTCTCTCCTACCTAGCTATTGGCCGTTCAGTTCTTTATTAGACCATCAGGTGTTTTAGACAGGCACAGTAACACAGCTTCACAGAGTTAAATAAATGCAACATAAACAAAATTAACACACCTTAAAATAATATTCTATAACACATATCTCAAAAATCAATTAATAAATAAAAGATTTGTTAAGATTTATTGTGTCTGTGTATGAATGTTTTGTATGCATGTATGTATGTACATCATTACATGCGTACCTTTGGAAGTCAGATGAGGGAATCAAAATTACAGACAGTCGTGAGCTGCCATATGAGTACTGGGAATTAAACTTGGGTCCTCTGCAAGAGCAGTTACTGAGCCATCTGTCTAGCCACATAAAAGATATTTTTAAGAGTTATTTTTGGTGTGGGAACTACTGTAGTCCTTTTGTTTAAAGGAGTATTATTTTGAGACATCTCCCTATGTAGGCAAGGCTGGCCTGAACAGTGACCCTCCTGGAGTACTGGGGTTATGTGCCACCATACCTGCCTTATTGTGGTATCTTATAATAACTTATGCATTTTATTACCATTTAAAGTGTAAAATTTTTTTAAAAGTATTTGCCTCATGTCACAAAGCTCAAGTTTCAAACTGATCTAATTTCTTCCCTAGTTTTCTGAAGTATCAATTAATATTTTGATCAATTTCAAATACTTAAAATATATGTCTTGGCTTTAAGGGAAAAAAAAAGCAGACCTCCATCCCTCTTGGCAGTTTTGATTGATTGATTGATTGATTTTTATTTTCGAGACAGGGCTTCTCTGTGTAGCTTTGCGCTTTTCCTGGAACTTGCTTTGTAAACCAGGCTGGCCTCGAACTCACAGAGATCCACCTGCCTCTGCCTCCCGAGTGCTGGGATTACAGGTGTGTGCCGCCGCCACCACCACCTGGCAGCAGTTTTATTTTAGTCTCGTAAAGAATAGAGAAATATAAAATCATGTTTATCACCTGTTTTCTTTCCTGTTGCTTTCTGTTAAACCCACTGATCTTCGAGTGACTTTGTGTTGGTCATAAGGTTTGATTTTGGGGGGAGGGGAAGTAGGGAATATTGTACTCATTACTCTAGTCTTGTCTGAACAGTATTTTTGCTGAAGTTAAGTCTCCTTCCTGAAGCTCACATGCACGCATGTGCCCTTATGTAATGTATTTTGTTGCTAGCTCAATTCCAAATGTCAGCTGTTTCTGGAACTTCAGATTTTGTTACTGAATTATTTAAAATGTTTTTTGGCCATAGTATCAGTAGAGACTAAAGATCTATGCTAGGAATTTCTATCTTCTAGATTTCAATATTGGATGCTTCAAAATGACGTAGAAGCAATGTCAAAAGGAAGGCCAAATAAAAAGATGAGGGTTTGTATGTGGAACATATTTCTCTCTTCCTCTCACCCTTGTAAGACAAATTGCTAAAAGGTCTTATTAATAAAAAAACACTGAGCCAGATATTAGGGTGAAAGCTGAAAGATCAGAGGAATAGAATGAGACAGCCACAAGTTCTTACCACTAAGAAATCCTCAACCCAAGAGACAGCCACTTCCTGTATACTCACACCTATATCCTTTCTGTCCCTGCCATCTCACTTCCTCTCTCCGCCCAGCACATCACTTCCTCTTTCTGCCTATGTCTATCACTTCCTGTCTGTCTGTACAGACCTCCAGACCTCTAGGGTTAACTAGCACTGGGATTTAAGGCAGGTGCCACCACGCCTGGCTCTGTCCCCCGTGTGGCCTTGAACTCACAGAGATCCAGATGAACCTCTGCCTCCCAAATGCTAAGCTTAAAGGTGTGTGCTACCACTGCGTGACCTCTATGTTTAATCTAGTGGCTGGCTCTGTCCTCTGATCTCTATGCAAGCTTTATTTATTAGAGCACAAATAAAATATCACCACACACCCTTCTTACTTTCTCCTCCTGTATCTTTTTTTTTTCACATGTATGTGTGTGTGGTGTGTATACACGTGTAAATGTGTATTCATACATGTGTGGGCACACATGTGGTGAGGGAAACACTTGCACATGAGTGGGCGTGCACATGGACACCCAAGGTTAAGGCAGGGTCTCTCAATTGAACCTCAAGATCACTCATATGCCTGGTCTAGCTTGTTCAGGGAGTCCCATCTCTGCCTTTGGGACTCTGGAATTTCAGGGGGGCTGCGACAAACACTGGGTGGTTACATAGGTTCTATGCTTGCTGCTTGCTGCTTGCTGCTTGCTGCTTGCTGCTTGCTGCTTGCTGCTTGCTGCTTGCTGCTTGCTGGGTGAGTCCTTTAACCTTGCAGCATTCTCTCCAGCCCCACATCCCTTTTTTTTTTTAAATTTTGTTTACCATTTTAAAATATGTACAGGTGATCTGTGTGCATATTTGTCTGTGTACCACATGTATGCAGTGCCCACAGGGGCCGGAAGAGGCCACTGGATCCCTGGAACTGGAGTTGTAGATGGTTGTGTGGCATCATGGGGGTGCTGGGAATCGAACCTTAGTCCTCTGGAAGAGCAGCCAGCCCTCAGCGCCCCCTCCCCTCATATCTTTACTATGTTCTAAAATGGAAGTAGTCTGCCAATCAGATACCGGTGTCCACACCAGTTCCTTTGACCTTTCAGTGTCTCTAAAGGAACAGAACTTGTTTGGGGGTTATTTTATTTTAATTTTTTTTAAAGGAGCCATATACCTGCTGTTTGTCTCTTCTTGTGGAGATAGCAGGACTTTAGGTATGGCCTATAATGAAAGAAGCTTCTGCCTTTAATGTTTTGTTCTTTGTTCTGACCACATGGCTATTCCTGGTTCTTCGCACACACACACCCCTCACTTCTCTGGGTAGGCAGAAAGTGCCTGTCGATCATAGGAGTTAACACCAGCTTTCTCCTGAATCCATAAAGAAGGGTTAAAGGGGTGTGTGCACCGTTACTTAAAGGTCTTTTAAACCAGGGTGACAGCTAGCAGCGAACTGTGTTTCTTTTTTCTTTTGTTCACAGCCTCTCAGGCATTGTTAAACAGGGTGTGACTTGATAAGTCCATCTTGATGAGGTTTGTTTACGTAGGGTTTTGTTTTGTTTTGGTGTGGGACTTAATGTCAAGACTTTTTTTTAAAAGCTTGCTGTAATATATTTTTAATTTAAGATTTTTGGGCAACACCATTCCAACATATTGTATCTATATATACAATAATACATACAGTATACAATATATATGTATGCATATGTGTGCATATATATGGCTTGAGAAAGAATTTATGGTCTGGTAGAGAAAATGGTATCCAAAAAATTTCAGATGCATGGTAAAAATTACATTGAAGTTTTAGGCTAGTTCTAAGTTTCGCTTTGAAGCAAACAGAAATACAAGCTAGAAGGCATTTCTGTTTGTAAGGAATTCACTGGAAGCTGGCTTCATGGGGCAGTGTAACTGAAAGTTTTCCTGTGCCCACCCAACTCGCGCATCCTTGAGGTCCCACAGCTGCTTAGACCCAAATGAACACACAGAGGCTTATATTAATTACAAACTGTATGGCCTATTGGCTCAGGCTTCTTACTAGCTAGATCTTACATCTTAAATTAACCCATTTCTATAAATCTATACTTTGCCACATGGCTCGTGGCTTACCGGTATCTTTACATCTTGCTTCTCACAGTGGTGGCTCGCAGCATCCTGACTCAGCCTTCCTATTTCCCAGAATTCTCCTCTCTGCTTATCCCGCCTATACTTCCTGCCTGGCTACTGGCCAATCAGCGTTTTACTTATCAACCAATCAGAGCAACATATTCACAGCTCACAGATCATCCCACAGCAGGGCAGAGACCAAGTCTTAGCTGGGTGTGTTGCTTTGGTACTTAGTATAATGCTTAGATTAACATGCTGTATATTTCTTGGCTGAAATTCAAAATGTATTCCTAATGCTCTAACAATTAAGTGTCCAGTTGTCTTTTACTTTGAGGGAGGAGGTGGGGTGGGGTTATAAGCCAATAGTCAAAAGGAAACTACCATATATCATCGAATATTATCCTTCCATTCCCCCCGAATATAATAGATAGCCTTTCAAAAATGTGCTGTCTTTCTTATGCCTTCTACCAATAAATAAATCCTTACCATAAAATGTAATTCTACTCCATCACTACATATCTGAAAAGCTGTAGATTGGATCTCAGCCCTTTCTTGTACTTACGTTTTCTTTCCTGTTTTCTTTCCTGTTCTCTTTCCTGGGGCTAAGACTCAGGCCTCTTTCTTCCACTGAGTTATATCCCCTCCTTTTTAGGATTTTTATAGAAACTTTCTTTAGATCAGGCTAGGTTGGCTGTAGAAGAAAGATAATACCCCAGAAAAGATCTATTTCAGTTACTTAATTCTTTGGTTCGCTCAATAGGTGTTTACTGAGCACAGTTATCCATCAGACTCATAGTGTATTCAGATTTGAAGAGGTTAGAGGTCATACTGTACACGTTGCAGTAAATGCCACCTTTCTCAGGTGCCAACTGGACATTATGCCACACGTTTCTTGGCAAATGAGTTACGCCTGCTCCCCATCATATAGCGAGCCCGACCAAGACACATTTTATCTGATGAGCATCATAGTGTGTTACTGTATGTTACACATGGCTTGAAACTAGCCGTCTAGCTGTTTGTGCCCCGTTTATTAGGGGCTACTGGAGTCTTCTAATGAGAGAGTCTCTTGAGTATAGTATGTAGTTACAAAAACCAAATCTTCACTCCTGATATTCTATGAACTGACACTTAAGGTTTCCTTCTGTTACCCAATCAAGTGTAGGAGTCTAAAGCACCATCATGCAGTAAGGCCAACTTGATCGCCACTCAGCCATCCATTGCTGGTAGCAAGGCCAGTCCTCTGGGGAGTGCCAGATGCTTGTCAAGGGGATGTTCTGTATGAAAAGTACTTCTTTATTTTCTCCAGTGCTGGCTATGGACCCAAGGCTTAGGACATGTGAGTCACGTGCTCTACCACTGAGCTATTTCCCCAGGTTATTGAATTTTTGAACCAAGGTCTTACTGTGTAACCCAGACTGGCATTGAACCCACCACCCTCCTGCCTTTATCACCAGTGCTGAATTACAGGTGTATGCCACCAGGTCCAGTGCACAGTTCCTGTTTTTAGACACAGACACCTTGGGCAAGTCGTACATATGACAGGGCATAGCTAGGTATTGCAATCAAGAGGGCAAAAGCAGCAGCAAAATCAGTCCTGCAGATTTGTGTGCTGAGCGGGCCGTGGGTGGAATCACTGGAACTAGTTCAATTATATTTCTTTCTGCCTGCAAGTAGGATTGAGTTCACGTTAGTTCAGCGAGCACATGGTGCAGTTCCAGTGAGCTGCTCTGTGAAAATGGGGAGAAGCCATTATTTCTCCTTGAGAAACCTGCAGTCTAATTAGGAAGTCAAGACATGCATGTGTGGGGAAAAAAAAAATAGAGAATTAGGAACAACCGGGCAGCACACTCTAGTTTGAAATGTTCTGTAGTTATAACAGTTGAAAGCATTTTCCGTGATCTTTGAACCTTTTATAGAATTTCTTTTTAATAGACTTACAGCAGTAGGAAACTAAATCAACAGAGCCACTGATCACCATGGTCATTTTGTAGAACACATCCTGGGAGAGGGACCTAAAAGAACAGAGGACTGTCTGTGTTTACAGTGGGAATAAGAACATGTTACCAAAGTGTTCGGCTTCTTCTCAAGAGATGAGGTGTACAAGAAGTATGCTTTGTGAGACTCACAGTGTTTGTTAAGTGAGGAATAGTAGTTCCAACAGGAATGCAAAATATTTCAATTTTTCAGAATAAGATTATGGTAACTCTAGATCAGCCCAACAGGTGTTGACTCAGTAGCTCTGAAATTTTCAGCCTGGCTGGGGATGTAGGGCAATTGATAGAATGCTTGCTTGTCATGGATGACAAGTTCAATCCATAGCACCATATAATCCAGGTGTGGTAACATGGGCTGTTAATCCCAGTATTCCAGAGACGAAGCAGGAAGATCAGAAATTCAAGGTCATCCTCAACCGCATGATTAGTTTGAGACCAGCCCAGAACATGCTAGAATCTATCTCAAAAACAAAACAAAATTTCAGCCATGTATATTATGAACTATAGAGATTTCACTCTCAGAAAGTAGGGTAGGAAATACAACATTTTAAAGTCTAATATGTACCAGTTCTGGGTTAATATACTTTATATTGTTTTCTTTTGAGTCTTAGCAGCCAATCAGAGGATAGAAATCATATCTTCATTTTATAAATCAAAAGAGCAACAGAAAGTCAATAGAATGGCCTGTCACAGAGGTGGGGAAGTAGGTCTGTCTCTAGCTGATTTTGTACCCTTCTTTTTGACATTGATTAAGCTCCAGTCAACACATAGACACATCATACAGCCTACCAGCCTGTCTCCCCCCACAAATAAGTAACATATGAATGTAACTCATTGAAATTAGTTGTTTCTATCCTTTATATGATTTGCTTATTATTGGTGAAATTATTAAGGCCACTCCACATAGTTAAAAGGGAGGTTTATTTTGTGGCGTAACTTACAAATGAAGGGACAGGTAGGATGCAGGGTCTGGGAAAGGTATGGTGCAGTCGGCGGTGTTCTCTGGAGAACTCTGCTCCGTCTACCTCCAGCGTCCAGGGTTCTGGAACCAAGAGAGCCCTGGCATCCAGAACTCAGCTCTTCAACATGCTCTCTCAACCCTGCCTTGTGGGCGTGACCATTACAGAAGCCTCATGGGGGTTGGAACTTGCAGGCCAAGGCTGGAATGGCTACCCATTACAGCTTATCTTTGAAAAAGATGAATAGAAAAGTGCCTGGTAAAACTTGATATTGTATTATTGTTCATTTTGGTTTTTTTCAGCCAGGGTCTCGCTGTGTAGCTCCGGCTGTCCTGGAACTAGCTCTGTAGATCGGGTTGGCCTCAAGCTTACAGAGATCCACCTGCCTCTACTTCTGGGATTAAAGTCGTGTGCCACCACCACCAGGCATATTATTGATCTTTTTGGTTTTTGGTTGTTCTTTTTTTTTTTTTTTTGAGCTGAGGACCAAACCCAGGGCCTTGCGCTTGCTAGGCAAGTGCTCTACCACTGAGCTAAATCCCCAACCCTGATCTTTTTTAAAGAATATTTTGGGGTTAGGGATTTAGCTCAGTGGTAGAGCGCTTGCCTAGCAAGCGCAAGGCCCTGGGTTCGATTCTCAGCTCAAAAAAAAAAAAAAGAAAAAAAAAAACCTGCTTTTGGATGTTTGCCGGGCGGTGGTGGTGCACACCTTTAATCCCAGCACTCGGGAGGCAGAGCCAGGCGGATCTCTGTGAGTTCGAGGCCAGCCTGGTCTACAGAGTGAGTTCCAGGAAAGGTGTAAAGCTACACAGAGAGACCCTGTCTCGAAAAACCAAAAAAAAAAAAAAAAGAAAGAATATTTTGACTTATTCTTTGACAAATCCACACCTATATACAATGTATCTTGAGCATATCCACCCAATGCCTCCCCTTCCTCCAGACCTGCCCCTCAACATGGCCCCTCCCACCCTGATATCTTCTTTGTGTGACCCACTGAGTTCAGTTAGTACAGCTACATGCACATGGTATTGATTTTAATGATCAGAAATTGGGCTATCAGTGGTGACCAAACGTGAGTGAATTTGAACTCATGTACCTTTTCCTTATAGATTTCAGATTTAATTGCAGAAGGATTTTGTTTGGTTGGTTTTTATAGTTTTTGTTTTGCTTTGCTTTGGGTGTTTTGTTTAGTTTTTTGTTTGTTTCTGTTTTTGTTTTGTTTTTAGTTTGAGACACAAGCTTGCCAAGTAGCTGAAGCTGACCTATAACTGGCTAAGAACTCAGGCTAGCCTCAGACTCACCCTCCAAGGGCTGGAATGATAAGGGTGCCCATCACTCCCAGTTTAGAAGTTCTTTTTTGTTGTGTCAAGTTTTTAATTTTAGCCAAAGCCATTCCCTGAGGCTGGAAATGTAGCTCGGTGGTAGCAGATGGATGAGCGTGCGCCGTGTGTTAATCTGAGTACAGTCATGAGCATGTGCTGTGTGTTAGCCTGTGTACAGTCAGTGCCCCTCCTTGAAAGTCACTCCATTTGGACCACAATTCGTTTTCCTTGTTTGCTTTTTAAAGACAGGGTCTCACAGAGCCCAGGTGGGCCACAAACTCATTTTGTGGCTGAGGATGAGCTCGAAGATCCTTCTGCCTCCACTTCAATAGTGATGGGGTTCTGAGCCTGCGCCTCCGCAGCTGATGTATGTGGTGCTCGGAATCAAACCTCAAGCTGTACTCTGCCAACTCATCCCAGGCCCCCCTCTTACAAACCTTCATTCTCTACCTCTTAAGAATGAAACTTATCCAAATTTTAGAACTGTAAGATTTTTTTTTCACTCACTTCACGCAACTACACTTTCTCCTATTTTTTACAGTTTCTAACATTCTAGCCCAATACAATGTGTTATGATATTAATTCAGACTACTAAAATATCATTATTGCTTTATATTTGTGGAGCAGAGTTCTTACAGAATAGTACTTCCTCTTTTCTGTTACATAATATATTGCTTTGCTTAAATCAAAAGTTAATGCATGGTGGTGTGAGCTACATCCAGGTACACAGAACAGAAACACGAACTAATTCCATAGCTTACTTGGTTCCTCTTTGGGGGTGCAAATCAGGCTGACCACGGCCCTGTTTATAAAATCACAAGTAATTGCACTTTTCTGAAATATAGGTGGTCATATGTGTTCCAGTGTAGTCAAACAATAAATACGTGGACTGGGGGGCAGGGCAGGGAGAGACTGGGAATTCGAAAGGATAGTCTGTGCCTATATAAAAAAGCCATGATAGAAGCCATTTTGTTTCTTGTTCTGTGGGTGGTTTTCTGGGACATATAGCTCCAAATCCCAGACTTTCAGTGGACTGTGTAGCTTGGGCTGGCCTTCAGCTTACAGTCTTGCTGCCCTAACTTCCTGAGTATTAATGGGAATGTGGACCTGACTATCATACCTGGTCCATTGTTGTGTAAAATTACTATATGCTAAAGACAGATGAGATATGTCATTATAGATTGAGGGGCATATAACTCAGTGGTAGAACCTTGCTGCGCCTGCCTCGGGTCCCAGGTTCAACATTATAAAAAGAAGAAATTCAGGCCAGGCCATCGGCATGGCTCAGTGGGGAAGGGTGCTTCCTGCCAAACCTGACGACCACATGGTGGACAGAGACAAGCAGCTTCCAAGACTTGTCTTCTCACCTCACATGGTCACTGTAGGACACATAAGTGAACACACAGTAAATACATATAAACAAACAAACAAACAAACAAAAAAACCTTTTTTGACTGCAGATAATCCTGAACTCTAAACACCTCACTTATACAAAGTGTTTGTTTGTATGACTGATGTTCTATGTGCTGTCATGGAAAGACTTAGTCCTCTACCCAGGGGTGGCAATGCGCCCACTTTTCTAAAAACCTATTGTTTCTAGAAATTGATTTCCTCCCTTCCCTTCCTCACACTGCCCCAGTCCTGTGCCCTCACATCCGTCCCCCGATTTCATCCCTCTCTGTCGCCGCCATCTTGCCTTGCCAACCAGAAGTGGTGACGCCAGCTTCAATTCCATCCACGATGATCCTGGCTCTCTATTTGTTCTTGCCAGCACTGCCTCTCCATGGTGCCTTCAGCTCTCACAGCTGGAGGAGACAGACATGCTGCCCCTCGGTCTAAATTCTACTGGGGAAATGTGACATCCACAACGAACGGAGTTCAGTGGATTACCACATCCTCTGTGTAGCTCAGGAAGTCCTTTATCTGAAACACCTAGGACAGCAATGTTTTGGATTTCAGAGTCCTTCAGGTTTGGGGTACCTGAGTGGACTTTTCCTGTGATGTATGCTTAACTCAAAACCCAAAGTGCTTACAAACCTGCAACCTTTGGAGTGTCATGGCAGTGCTCAAAAGTTTAGATTTGGGATTTTTAGATAAAAATGCTCCACAGTAGCAAAGGATTTAAAGAGACTTAAGAATATGGAAATGTGTTTATCTCACAGTTTTTGCCGGAGTCGGTAGTGACTTAAAACAGCAAAAATGGCCGGTGGTGATGATGCACCACCTTTAATCCCAGCACTCAGAAATCAGAGGCAGGGGGATCTCTGTGAGTTCAAGGTCAGCCTGGGCTACCAAATGAGTTCCAGGAAAGGTGCAAAGCTACACAGAGAAACCCTGTCTCGAAAAACCAAAAAAAAAAAAAAAAAAAAAAAACAGCAAAAATGTATTAGCTGACTATTTTTGCTGGAGTTGAGGTGTCAAGAATCTTGTGTTCCTCTGAAAACCCACAGGCAAAACCATCCTGGCCTCCTAGTTTCTGTGGTCATCGACAGCCTTTGATGTCTCTCAACTCTGAGCAACATTGCTGTTGTCGTCATGTGGAGCCCTCCCTAGGTGTCTGTCATCTTAGCAACTAGTCATATTGGGTCCTGCCCATCCCGCCCCGTATGACTTTATCTTAACTAGCTGGATTTGTAATGGCCATATTTCAAATAAGTCACATGTGGAGGCATGAGGGGTAATGTCTCCAACATATCTTTGTGAAGGAAGATGAAATTCAACCATAACATTCCCTGGTCCCACCCCATCAGTACACCTTCCTCTGCCACAGTGGTAACAAAGGGCATTTCTAATAAATTTTATTCCCAGTTAGTGAGCTGAGAAATTGCATTGTACTTAAACAGTCCTTCTCCTTCACCTATACAACATGTTAGCTTTCCAGCACTGATTCTTTTTATTTACATGTATTTACTGTGGGGGGGGGGGTAGAATGGGGAGAATTGGGGTGGGTGAACATATGTGTGCCAAGGTGTACATGAGGATATGGGAGTCTTCTATCATATGGTTCTAGAGATCCAACTCAGGTCCTTGGTGACAAGCACCTTTACCTACTGATTCATCTTGCTAACCAAGATGTAGTGCAGTAAGCCTCAACCTACTTGCTTATCAAAGCAGTTACTTCTGCATTACCTTATTATAAATTCATTTTTCAAGTACTAGGAGGCCTTTAAGAACTCTTTCAAAAGTCAATATTGCTGAAATGGTTCTTCCTTTCTGCTTTCAAAGAGTTTCTAGAACTTCCCTTTCTTCCTTCTGGAACAATGCATCATCTTAGTTCATTTTGTGCTGCCATGATAAAGTACCAGAGACAGGGTCATTTGTACAGGGTAGAAATTCATTAGCTCCTGGTTCTTGTGGCAGCTGAGGTGTCAGCTGAGGAACTGGCAGCTGGAGAGGACTTTCTTGTTTGTGGAAGCCAAAGGGCAGGTGACAGAGAACATGGGTGGACAGGAACTAAATTCAGCTCTTCTACAATGAATTTACTCCTTCAGTACTTGGTGACAGCAGGGCCCTTACGACCTTACAGCCTGGTCGCCTATAACTAGGTCCTCCTGATACTGGTTTGTGAGAGTTAAGCTTCTGATACATGCTTCATGGGAGACCATAGCAAGTTTATTCTTAAAGAACCCTCCTTTAAATGAACTGATAACCTGGTTTCTACTTATCTACTTAAGAAGCATGGTATATTTTGAAAGAACATAATTTGAGACAAGGTTTCTCTGTGTAGCTTTGGAGCCTGTCCTGGATCTCACTCTGTAGAACAGGTGGCCTCAAACTCACAGAGATCCACCTGCCTCTGCCTCTTGAGTGCTAGGATTAAAGGCAGGGGAAAGAACATAAATTTAAAAACAAGTGTCTTAGTTACTTAGTTGTAGTTAGAGTTTTCCTGCCTGGCCCATAGTCAGGACAAATGTCTCTCACCCGCCAGTCCCACAGTCGCTCAGACCCAACCAAGAAAGCACACAGAGACTTATATTGTTTACAAACTGTATGTATGGCCGTGGCAGGCTGCTTGTTATCTACCTTTTCTATCTTAAATTAACCCATTTTTGTTAGTCTATACTTTGCCACATGGCTTGCGGCTTACCAGTGTCTTTACATGTTGCTTTTCATGGCGGCGGCTGGCGGTGTCTCTCCCCAGCCTTCTACTTCCCAGAATTCTCTTCTCTCTTGTCCCGCCTATACTTCCTGCCTGGCCACTGGCCAATCAGAACTTTATTTACACAGAGCGATATCCACAGCACTTAGTTGCTATGAAGAGAGACAATGGTAACTTTAAGACCAAGGCAACTCTTAAAAAAGAAAGCATTTAGATGTAGGCTCACTGACAGTTTCAGAGTGTTAGTCCATGATCATCATGGTGGGAAGCAGACAGGAATGGTACTGGAGCAGCTGCTGAGAGCTTTACATCCTGATCCACAGGCAGCAGGCAGAGAGAGAGACATTGGGCCTGGTGTGGACTTTTGAAACCTCAAAGCCCACCCATAGTGACACACCTCCTCCAACAAGGCCACACCTCCTAATCCTCCCAATCCTTTTCAAACAGTTCCATACCCTGGTGACTAATTATTCAAATATATGAGCCCATGGTGCCCCATGATTTTTAAAAAACATTCTTTAAAATATAAGGAATATTATAAACAAATTATTTTGTTGTTTTTTTTTCTCCTAAGTCTTCTCATTAAACTGGTTGTCTATTTTTTAAAATGGTCTCAAAGACAATACAGCTGATTTGAATAAAAACAACACAAACATCAAACTCACATATTTTGTAGCTAGAGCATCTTGACCAATGACAAGCTCACTGGAAGAAGAGGCTATAACAAAGTCAACAGGAAGCTACTCAACAGAACCTGAAAAAAGTAGATTTCTTTGTTGGGTTGAGATATTTTAAAGCCTGATCTAAAGAAGAAATTGTTGGCCCTTAGGTCAAATTGATAATCAGATAGTGTATTTAGATCTGCTGTAAGGTTGTGGGAGACCTATGGAAAGCTCTTTTGAGCATCATGCAGTAATACTATCTGATGATGAGGCGTGTCCAGATTTTCACTGGGAGGTGTAATTTGTAGGTTTCTATGAATTTTTGTATGTACATACATATTTGTGTATAATTTGTAGGTTTGTATAATTTGTAGAAATTCTATGAACCTCTGAGTAATTTTAAGGCATCATAATATAAAAGGCAATTTTAAGTTTTTCATTAATTTTTGTTCTGCAAAGAGACCAATAACTAATGGCTTATGCCCCCAAATGACCTGGCATTGTGAAAAAACTATTCTCCTCAAGATTGATGAATGTGTAATACATCTTCTCTCTTTCTTTTTCTAGCCAAGGACCCTTGTCATCCATTAGAGCGGTAATCAAAAGATGTAAGTTCATTTTCTTCTGCTCTGTATTTTCCTCTGTGGTAATTACAAATGATGGTTTAAGTTCTCAGCAAGTGGTTGTATATGATGGAACTACAAAGGCCTCAGCAAGTATAGCTTCTCTTAAGAGGTAATAATGCATTTTTGACAGTTGGTTTTTCACCTGTCATAGGTTGATAAGCTAGTATCTCAGAATTCTACTTTTCCCTCATAGGATCATCACCATCCTTGGAATTTGAGGGCAGCCTAGGCTACATGACACCCTGTCTCAAAAAACAAAATGAAAATCCTAAATATGGTAGTGCAGTGACTACGAGCAGATAGAATTTTGTGTAACAATTTTTCTAAAGTATGAGATGTCTGTCTGCGGGGTTTAAAAAAAAAATTAAACCCTGGGCTAAAGAAATGGCTCAGTGGTTAATATCACAGGCTGCTCTTCCAGAGGATCTGGGTTCAATTCTCAGCACTTACATGGCAGCTCACAACTGTCCATAACTCCAATTCCAGTGAACCAGATGCCCTTTCTGGACTAAAGGACACTAGGTATTCTCATGGTGCCCAGACATACAGGCAAGCAAAACACCCAGACACATAAAACAAAAAATAAAAAGAACATTAAATCCTCTCTGTTTTAATTTGCTTTCTTCGTGAATTCTTTTTTTTTTTTTGGGGGGGGTTGGGGGAGGGAGGTCAAGACAGGTTTCTCTGTGGAGCCCTGGCTGTCCTGGAACTCGATCTGTAGCCCAGGCTGGCCTTGAACTCAGAGATCTGCCTGCCTCTGCCTCCCAGGTGCTGGGATTAAAGGTGTGTGCCACCACTGCCTGGATTCTTCATAAAATGATATATATGCCTATAAAGACAGGTTCATACTTCTACATATAAAAATAGAAGTGCCATAAGTAGAATTCTCTCCAAACTTAACATTTATATTTCGTGTCTTTACCCCTTGGATGGTGTTTTACAGTTTGATGTCTGTATAGGACTTTAACATTTTGTAAATAAAGGTTCTGAAAAGGTCTTTATTTAAACAGGACATGGATTACCTGTTACAGAAAAAAATTAAGATGTGATTTTAGATGTTTTACTCAGTATCTGAGCCGAGATCACCACACTAGAAAGAATATAGTCTATTTTTAGGAACATAACTGAATATATAATATGAATTTAAGGTGTCCACAGGTCATGAAGAACATTGGGGTAGAGAGAAGGCAGTGGTTAAGGGCGCTTGCTGTTCTTTCAGAGGACTGGGGTTTGGTCTCTGGCACTCACCAGGGGAGGGGAAAAAAAATAACAAGAGACAGAATCTTTTGGTGTCTCCTAAAGCTCTTCCCTTTAAGGGACAGTAGTGGAGGAGATGTGTGGTCATCTCTGTAAATCCTTGCCTGCTGAGGAGGGGATCATGTTGTCACTGCCTGGTATCTTCCCTCTCCTTCCCCGGGATGTGAGGACTCTGTTAGGATGGAGTTCCACTTTGTACCTAACTCCCCATAGAGTCCCCAGGATGGAGTTTGCTTAGACTGTGCAAGGCATAAAGAGAGGGAGCAGCTGAGGAGAAAGGGCAGAACAAACAAACCAGAGTAGCAGAAAAACCGGGAGACAGCTGCCTGTGAGGCTGAAGGAGGACGCTGTGAACGGATGGACATATTACAGTGGAGCCATGAGGCCAAGCAACGGTGGCCAAGAACAGGCCACTCCGTGCCACGCCTGGGAGCTCAGTGGAGACAGCAGGGACCGCAGAACATTTGAACAATGAGTGGAATGAAGTTTGGAAGTCACAGGAAGAGAGGGGCTGGCGTTCGAGAAGTCAGCAGAGTCCTGCAGAGAGAATCTGTTTGCAGACAGCTGAGGATGAGCAAGCTTGGGGGTGTTTGTGTCTGGCGTGGAAGCAATCACCCGGGATCAACTGGGGTGTGAGAGAAGAGGAGGGTGGCACAGCGGACCTAGCTGAGGGACAGGGGGAAATGGAGCAAAGGGAAACTGAGCTAGATCTGGGCTTCTAATGACCCAATTGTCTTTTAATTCCTGTGTATCCCTCGCATCGTAACAACTACACAAGTGTCTGCATTTCTTCTGTTGCTAGACAAGAAGGCCAGATAGATGCAACATTCCCATTCCTACCAACAAAATGAGAAATGATTACCACCCCCATTCCTCCTTTAGTCTGTTTAAGAACAGTTGTAGGGCTGTAGAGATGGCTGAGGGGTTAAGAGCACTGGATGCTCTTCCAGAAATGCCAGGTTTGATTTCCAGAACTCTCCTGGTAGCTCACAAACATCTGTGACTCTAGTCCTAGGGGATCCAATGCTCCTTTCTGGCCTCCGAGGGCGCCAGGCATGCACAGAGCACATAGACAACATCCATATAAATAGTTACTGATGGTGGGTGCTGGGAATCCTCCCTGGGTCCTCTGGAGGAGCAGCCACTGCTCTTAATCATTGAGCCATCTCCCTAGCCACTAATTTAAAAAGAAAAAAAAATTAAAGAAAAAGTTGTAGTTTTTTTTATTTTGTTTTGTTTTATCTTAGCAGGTATTTAAGGTGCATGTTTAATCCCAGCACTTGGGAGACAGAGGCAGGTGGACCTCTGTGAGTTCAAGGCCAGCCTGGGCTACAGAGTGAGTTCCAGGACAGGCTCCAAAGCTACACAGAGAAACCCCTGTCTTGAAAAATAAAAAAATTAAAAAATTTAAAAAGTATGTTTTACTAGCCCAGATTCAACCATCTAACACTGACAAGAAGAGAGCCTTTTTTAAGGCAATATTCTACAGCCAATTGCTTTTCAAATTCTTTAATATTGATTCTGGTTCCAGTCTATGGTGGGTCTTTGTACATTCATTCTTATGAGTCCTAAATATTTTTTAAAGTTTTTTGTTTTGTTTTGTTTTGTTTTTTATGTGTGCTAATTGGATCTATATGACCTTTCATTCTCTTCTTTTTTCTGTTTATTTTCTTTGTTTTTTTTTTTTTTAAGACAGGGTTTTGTCACATAGCCCAGGCTAGCCTGGAACTCATTTTGTAGACCAGGCTGGCCTTGAGCTTATAGTGATTCTCTTGCCTCCAAAGTGTTGAGATTATAGGCATGTGCCACAACTCTTGGCCATTTCATTAGCTTTTTTAGACAAATACATCTGCAGGATTCAAATTTAGCTGACACTATTTCCATACCGTGAGTTAGGACCTGTCTCACACTTAGGAAGCAACGCCGTCAGCAGATTGTGAGCTAACCCTGTTTTACAGCTGCAGGGAAGCTGAATCTAGGGAGGTAAGTAGTTCACAAGGTAGAGCTGAGATGTGGACTAGACTTCCGGACTTGAGGTTCGCCACTCTGCATGACCTTGAGGTCAGGTCACGTGCATCCGCTCACACCCTGTCCAAAACAATGCAGCCATTGAGTTTTTATTATTGTGACTTTTACCAACCAGGTGATTCTGTAACAAGGACATTTATAACCTAAAAATCCTATCTGTTTCTTCTAATCATTTGATAGATAATTTTAAATAATTTACGATCAGAACTAACATCCCACTCACCCAGAACCACAGGAGCCAAACAATTTCGAGAAACAAACTTGCCCACCGTCACAGCTGTGTGACTTGAATATGTGTCTCTCTTCCTGTGGTTTAAGGAGGATCCAAGAGGGTTGATCCAGGCTTATGCTCCCACTAAAACATGGAGGGTTCTGTATTGGCGGTAACATTACAAATCGACATCTCAACTTACTTCTTACCATCTTAAACTATGGTCCGTCAACTTTTCTTCTCCATTTAAGTGAGCAGATGATTCTCCACAGATGATCTTTAGAACGGGCTCCTTGAGAGTAGAGGCAATATCTCCTAGGTAAAAAGCAGCATGGCAGCTGGTCTTGCTGCTGAGTTCCTCGTAGAGCATAGGCGACTGGCTCACCCCCACCCCCACCACCCCACCACCTCCCCCCCCCCTCCACCCCCCCCCCCCCCCGTCCTCTTCTGTAACCCTTCTTTTTCTCCCTTAGCACTCATGAATAGTACACAGCACAATGCCCCGTGGAAGAGGTACGTTTATGCCAAGAAGACTTAAGTCTTGGGGAAAGCGCCATATCTGCTGATTCCAGCTTCCGTGGTGATGGTGGGGACGAGACTGCAGCATACCTGGGCAATTCTGAGGCAATGAAACTTTCTTACCAATCAGACATCTCATGCAGAGCTCTAACCTCCTCTCCTGTTCTAGTAGATAAACATCCCTCAGGGTGGCTCAGCTTTGATGCGAATGTCAACTGTCAGTGAGCCAGATGATGCTATGAGCATGTTCCAAGTAGAGATCCCTACGTGGGTTTGGGTTTCATGTTTTGGGGGTTTCACCTATGCAGCCCAGTACAGGTTCAGCTGTCCCAGCTCTCAGTGTAGCCCAAATTTCATTCCTGCATTCACCGGTAGGCAGCACCCTCAGCTCTGGCAGCCATGCTCAGAGAAAAGTTGGAAGAGGAAGAAGAGATGCATGCTTCCAGTCTTCCCGAATTAGAAGCTCCGGGAGAGTGTAACAGAGAGGCTGGCCGTGAAAGCCGCCATTGGAGTAGTCTGTCTCACAAACAAATGCCCTTCTGTGCAAGTCTTTACGGTAGAGTCGTTGAAGATTCCACTCACTAAAGGGATCTTTGAAAATCAAGATAATGTTCTGTTATATCAAAATGGATCTCCCAGTGTGCCCCATCTGCCACATTGTCTATTGAATTGATTTGTTTTATAAATAGAATTCAGGAAAAATTTAAGCCATGGAGCTTTTATTTGGGTCAGGTGAGGTGAGTAAGTAGTCTCACTATGTAGCTTGGACCAGCCTGGAACTCGCAATATAGACCAGGCTAGCCCTGGACTGACAGAGATCTGCTTGCCTCTGCCTCAGTACTGGGACTAAAGACCTGTGCCACCATACCTGGCTGTCATGGATAGTTTTGAGTTTGAGACTTAAGGGAAAAGTCATTGCTTCACACACAAAAATGTGTGTTATAAATATGGTTATGAAGGTGTTTTGAGTACCTTTATATTATTATTTCTTTAATCAATAAAACTACTGTAAAGGTCAAAAAAGTTAGAAAACAGATTTTAAAAATGTATTACTTCTATGCTTTTTTACAATAGAAATTTAAACTATTGTAATAGGGTAGTCCTGTAGATCAACTTTAAATTTTTCTTCCCATTGTTACTTCATGTCATAATGTCAATACCCCACCACGTGGCTTCTCTCCAATAACTCTTCTCTCTCTTCTTCACATTGTGATTTTCAGAACAACATATTTCAGATGCTATTTGAAATCTATTCTTTTCTTCTGCAATACAAATATATGATTATAATTGCCTGTGCCATATTCAAAGATCATTTTGATTTATTTTTCTTAGAGGTATTAAAAGTAATACCTTCTATATGTGTCCTGCAGAAGCTAACTTATTTCTAATGGTGTACTCTATAGAAATCGAATCTTCACTGATTGTACTAATATGGTGCTACACTGTTTTGTTTTTTCTCTTATAGCTTCTCGGACCTGTATTCAGAGTGAACTTCATCGGGATAGGAGGTATGGTTACATTTATAGTAGAGGGAATTTATTATAGTCTGATAATGTAAAGTAAAGCATCTCATCAGTTGGCAGATTATTTTGTCTTCATAAGCGGTGTTGCACTGAGCTCTGCCTCAGAACACATTGCTGAATCAATCCATGAGTTTGAGAAATGAAGCTTTTTATTTATTTATTTATTTATTTATTTTGAGAAATGAAGCTTTTGCTTTAGAGAAGTAACACAGGCCTTAAAAGGTTCTTGTGTGTTTGCTGGATTCAATTTTAAATTAATTTTTAAACAACTATTAGATGTAAAATATTATTATAATGATTTAGAGAAATAATCTGTTCTTTATAAGTAAATGTTGCCTAGATAAGCAAATGGAGGGCAGGATAGAAAATGGGTTAGAAGGTTAAAAGAAGAGGCTAGATAGGTGTGTGGATGGGTAAATGGTACAGAGGTGAACAGAAAGAGAGTGGTGAAAGAGAAGAGAAGAGAAGGATGGATGGACAGACGGACGGACGGATGGATGGACAGATGGACGGACGGATGGATGGATGGATGGATGGATGGATGGAAAGCTAGTTGTATGTATGTATGTGTGTGTGTGTATATATATATATGGATAGATGGGTAGACAAATAAAAGGATAGATGGATAGATAGTAGAATGAATGGAAAGTAGATAGACAAAAGAATGGACAGGCATATAATGAATGGATGAAGTTTTATGAGTCAACATCCCTGCTTTCAACTTTTTTAAAGTATAATAAAGAATAATGAACAAGGACTATTTGGGGCAGTGGAGAGAGGAGACAGTTTCCTTCAGTAGCCTAGACTGGTCTAGACTCATTCAGTAGCCCTTGGAAGCCTCAGACTTGCTGCAACCTCCCTGTCTCGGCCCTCTGAGTGTTAGGATGACAGGTGTGAGCCACTTACCTCAGCAGAAGGACTCTAGACTGAGACAGAGCCAAGTTCAAATCCCGACTTCAGTATTTTCCTACCATGTGACCTTGGACAAACTACTGTACTTCCTTAGCTTCCATATCTATCTCTGTAAAATGGTGCTGGCCACACCTACCTCACAGGTTCTCATGGGGATTAATGTCTATTTATAGTGCTCAACATTAACAGGTAACTCTTACTCAGTTAGAAAAGGCTATCAGCAGGGGTTTTAGGGAATTCAGTTCAAGCTTAATTAATGATAAGGTTATCATACTTCACAAGCTAGCAGGAGAATGTGTATATAAGCACAGTTTTGATAACATATTCTGTTTTCCTAGAGTGCCAGAGAAGACAAAATAAATACCATTATTCTTGTTTGTTAGATAAGAAACTGAAGTTCAGAGAAGTTGACTGGCTTTCCCAGGGTCACACAGTTGGAGTTTGCTAGCAAAGCCAGTTGAAAATTAAACATAAAAATGCAGACTCAGAAGCCTACCCCTTTAACACACACACACACACACATAAAGCGGCACACCCCTTTAATCCCAACTCTCAGGAGGCAGAGGCAGGCCGATCTCTGAGTTCAAGACTAGCCTGGTCTACAGAGCAAGTTCCAGGACAGCCAGAGCTACACAATGAGACCCTGTCTCAAAAAAAAGACCAAGAGCAGTAAAGGGGGTTTTCCTGAGTCACTACAATAGAAGTATTCCAGATGAATCATCAAGTTACGTACAAGATTGACTAGGAGTGTGTGTACACACCGGGCTCTCAAGCTAAACATGTAAAATTTAAAGGAAATGTCAAGTTGGGGTAGAGATAGCGTGCGAACAGTGATCCTCATCACACGGTAACTTTCACTCTGTATATACCTTATCATCACAGAAAGCCAAACAAGCCCACAACCGGCATGCTTTTCTACCTCACGCCACACATTTGTGCGGTCTGTGGAATAAAGCTGAAAGGCCTTAATTAGCCCTGTCCACTATCAACCAAAACAGTGCTAAATGCACTGAGCCTAATTCTCTACCTTTTCAAGATCCTTGGAGGATGATGGTCATTCGCTCCCCCGAAGCCTGCCTGGCTATACTATGCAGCCACAGTACCAGAAAGGCCCTTCTGAGGCCTCTAATAGATCTTGACCGTTTTCTTGGGAAGTGGTTGCCTCCCTGAGTCTCTGATGATGGTAACTTGTTTCCTACCTGAGAACCTCACTGGGACTCCATCTTCCAGGCGCCCGGAGATCACCATTGTGGCAGCAGAGCCACTGAGGCCTGCTTCGTGGTTCCCAGGAGCTCCACCACCAGGCCTGGGATTCCCCTCCACCCCTGTAGCAGGCCCTTGGAGACCAAATGACTTGGTTCCTGCTGAGGTTCGTAAACACCGCATCGCCTCTTGGCATTCTCTTTTTCAATTTAAATTCAAAGACTTCACAGTGAGCCTGGAAGCCCCTTGCCTGTTGCCTGTGGATGGAGGCAATTTTCTTTCTTTGCTTTCCAGCTCCCGCCTTCCTATGAGCAAGTGATAAAAGAAATCAACCAAGTTCAGGTGAACACTACAAATAACAATAATGCCGCTGCCACGCCCAGGAGCACCAGCACTTCCGCAACTCAGACCGACTTTCCGGAAGAAATAGACAGCGATCTGCCTCAAAGTAATGCAAGTGATCTGTCTTCCCTAGTTCGGGCCTAGGTCTGGGGCTGGGATCGGCTGGCCTCCAGCCTTCAAAGTAATAACTTCTTGAGGCCTGCTTCCTAGCTCTGTGATTCTGTGCTTTTTTTTTTTTTTTTTTTTTTAGATTTATTTTTATTTATTAAGTATACAGTGTTCTGTCTGCATGTGTCCCTGCAGGCCAGAAGAGGGCACCAGATCTCATTACAGATGGTTGTGAGCCACCATGTGGTTGCTGGGAATTGAACTCAGGACCCCTGGAAGAGCAGCCAGTGCTCTTAACCTCTGAGCCATCTCTCCAGCCCCTCACTGTGCTTTCTTAATTTGGGTATTGCAGTGATTGCTATAATAGAGCTTTCCTGGGAGCTGCAACCCCAACCTCTGGTCCATATCACAAAAGCAGCCTCTGTTTAACTCAGACTCCGCGTTACCATGGGTCCCCTCTGCTCCCATGGAGGAGGATTTTACATTTAGCAGGTTCAGCTGGTAAGATGCTAAGGGAGATTGCTCTCTGGGCTTCTTCAGAGGATTTCATCAAGGAGACAGACATGAGAGTGACTTAGCCTTGGAAAGTAGAGCATTCAAGCTGTTGGAGTTTCGACCACCAGATAGAAACGGTTCGTGTGATGTCTAATGAGAACCAGGAATCTGACGGTATTTTAAAATATACAATGACTGTGTTATGTAAACAAATGCAAGTTGTATACCCCTGTAAGCGGACCACACACAGTTCCCCAGTGGTTTTACAATTACCAAATCTCTTGGTGGCCTTTGTATATTTTTAAAATCTACATATCTTCCACTAAGTGTTTTGCTTTCAAATGATAACACCATAACTTTGCTCTGTTCCTTTGGTCCTGCCAGCTCTTCAGGCGCCTCTCAAGCCTCTTCAGGCATCTCCAGCAGCCTCAGCTGGTGCTCTCCCACCCAGTGTGGCACCTTTAATAGTCTTTGATATTGCTGAAGAGCAAAATTGTCCTGAAAACCCCAGTGCTCCAAGATGTCCAGTGCCAAGACCAAGATCAAAAAACAACCTCAGACCAGTAGCTAGAGATACTAACAGTGAAGAGAAAGGTAGCCGGAAAAGCCCAGCGGGCCTCAGAGAAGACTGGCCACCCTCGTGTCTGCTGGACAGCACCTGCAACTTAGATAGTCAGGCAGTGATGAACATTATGAACACAGAACAAAGCCAAAATACTATCGTTTCCAGGATCAAAGCATTGGAGGGTCAGACAAATACAGAAATCTCAGAACTGCCCAAGAAACCAGAGATCATTCCCCGTACAGTTCCCCCGAAGCCTGCCGTTTCCTCAGGGAAACCCTTGGTGGCACCCAAGCCAGCTGCTAACAGGGCTTCCGGACAGTGGGACTCTTGGACCGGAAACAGGCTCAAGGTGACTTCCAGAGAAGGGCTCACCCCATCCTCATCGCCCCAAGAAGCCAGAAGCATCCCAGTAACCAAACCTGAATTGCCAAAGAAACCAACTCCTGGCCTTACACGAAGTGTGAACCATGAGATTTCAGGAGGAAGGCCCATGGCCGAGAACCCTGATGCAGGAAAGAAAGTCCCAACTCCAGCTCCTCGGCCTTTGCTGCCGAAGAAATCAACCTCCCCAGATGCCCCAGCTTACACTTCAGTTCCACCAAAACTGGCTTCGGTCCCTCCCTGCCTCTCAGTAGCACCACAAGCCAAAGTGTTCAGGTCACCGGGAGAAGGGCCTCCAGCCAACCCTCCAGTTCCAGCTCTACAGAGCAAGACCCTGGGGGACATCGACCTCATCAGCTTTGACGATGATGTTTTGCCCACCTCAGGGAGCCCAGCCCAAGAACACCTCGGTTCTGAGCCGGTTCTAGGTGAGCAAACTGTGAAGTGGAGGGGAACTTGAGCTCAACAGGGTGTCTACAGGGTCGCTGTTCTGGTTTTCAGTACATACGCATGTATGGAGTTGTGTGTGTATGTTTCAAGATAGTATAGCAGAAATAAGAGACATGCAGTGCTTACGTACAGAAACAGAGGAAAGGGAGAACATGAGGTGGGAGTTGGAGACAGGGGTGAAAGGAGAGACGCTAGAACGCATTGATTTTTATTGTATGGGGCCGGGGGTCAGTTTGTTGTGGGGCTGGGGGTCAGTTTGTTGTGGGGCTGGCTTCCCTAATTACCAGTTTGAAGTTCAGGCCTCACATTGAAAGGGTCTGGGGACTTGGCAGTAGGAGAAGGAGCTTCTCACAGACAGAGAATAATGTGGTGACCCCACAAGGGTCCTCATGGAGAGCCAAAGGGCCCACCCAGGAGGGGTCCTGCAAGGGTGATGTGCTAAGCTAGGACTCAAGTGCTGCAAGATTCTTTCCCATAATCCTCACAGTATATCTTGGCAATGCAAATTTCTGTAAATAAAACTCAACAATTGTCAGTGTGCTGCCAAGATCAGGATAATTAAATTTCCCAGAGGCCAAGAGAATGTTTTCTTTCCTCGCACTGTTGAGATAGCAAAGCTTATCTCTCAGTGATGTACAGCTTATCTTTGATCTGTCAAACTAAGCTGATCCGAAGATCACTGATAAAATTCCCTTTACTATTATTTGCTTAAAATTTGGATGACATTTGTGGGCATACAAACTTAATAGTATTTTCCAGATTTTAACTGTTCTCTTATAAATATTAAGCATGCCTCAGAGTGGTGTAGAGCACACGATTTCAAAGCCAAAGTATGGTCAAGCACTAGGGAAACTGAGTTAGGAGGGTCACAAGTTCAAGGACAACCTGGGCTACATCTGAGACCTGTCTCAAACAAAAAATCTTGCATACTATGTACATGGTAGCAGACATATTTGTTAAATATTTAATGCACACAACAGTATAACTGGCCATGGCAAATAAAGCAAATAGATATGTCTCATATCCATCAAAAGCAGAAGGAAAACATCAGACTATATTGAGTGTTTGTTGATGGCGCTCACACTGTGATGGGAACAATTTTTATTTAATGCATGCAACTCAAACATAATTTGATTTAATACAGAAACAGCAAGGCATCATTGGCCTCACTTTGCAGATGAAGTAAACAGACTGAGAAGTTATCAGTGCCTCATGTCATAAAACTGTTTTCCCAGTCAAGGCTCCAGGGTGTGTGTGTGTGTGTGTGTGTGTGTGTGTGTGTGCGTGCATGCACATGTGTGTCTATTTTGATTTGTGTATCGTTGGGGGGGTTAAACCCAAAGCTTCATTCATCATGTTGCCCACTGATCTGCATCCCCAGCCCCCAAATAGTCTTTTATTCTATCTTGTTTATGTTTTACATTATGTTTGCTACCCAACACATTTTCAGGACTCCCGAACAAAGCAAAACCTCAGAGACCTTTTTAAGGTTGTTGCTAATGTCATTTTCTTAGCTAAACCTTTTGATGTTACAAGTGTCAGAGAAGGTCAGAGACAGGGAAACAATACAGACCAAACAGATGTTCCCTTTTTAGAGCCTGCTAGATACTGTGGGATGGAAACTTGGTGAAAGCACTGAGAATTTCTTCCGTATCGTAGAGCAGATAGTGACAGGCAGCTTCAGACAGGAGGCTGAACAGCAGACATTCAGTGTGGCTGCAGTTTCAGGCTTCACACTCAGCCTTTTTCCCTGTCTTGGTTTCTACCACTGTGTTGCACAACATCTGATTATCAGGGCCGTCTTTTGGCAAAATGTGTAATTTGTATGCCCCACCCGACTTTAACTGATGCTCGTGACTGAGGTCATAGGGAGCCCAGTGTTTATCTTATAAACCTGCCCTACCCCCATATTTTTCACCTCACTGGGTGATAACCTCACGTGCACAGCCTTCCCTGGAGACAGAAGCCACCCCTGAACCTTCTCACTGTGTCACGGAGTATCTCGCTATTTGGATTCGGAGTAGAGCAGGCTCTCACACAATTGCTGTGTGACTTTTAGCATTTACTTCCCTTAACCTGGAAGGGCCTGTTTCCTCATATATAGAATACCATTAGAAGGCCCCCTCCTGGAGGATGTTCCCAGGGCTAAACAGTTGTGGAGGAAAGCCCTCCTGCTGCTGTAGACTGGCTGTAATGATTCCTTTCACATTCACATCTATTAAAGTCACCGTCCCCCGCTGGCTTTACCTTGTGACCCTTCCTCAGAATGGCCTCCTTGCTTCCATCCCTGTGCGCTGCCTCACTTTCAGCTCTTGTGCCAAGAATCCTGCAGCCTCCTTCTGAACTGGCTCACTCTGGCTTTTCATCATCTTCTGAACTATGGCTGCCCAAGGGATTTTTCCAGAGTGCACACTGGCCTTGTGGCTCCCCATCCTTGTTACTCTCCAGAGGCCTTCGGAGTCACCTCAGCCCCTCTACCCCGGGACTGAGGAGGTTTTTTGTTTGGTTTTTGACTGGGAATCCTATGAGACTTTCCTGGTACTTCCGAGGCATTGTCATTGTAAAGAAAAATTTATGGCCTCTCTGAACCCTTGCCTAATTGGTCCCGGCTTCAGCCAGGCACTGGGGGAGGAACGCAGAAGATGACTCAGAAATGTGTCTTTGCTTCTCTTTGTCTTCCCTCAAAAATAATGAAAAACTAATAAAAGTGTTCATAAAATGAAGTTGCCATATTAATCTCAGGAAATAGAGATCAGAAAATACTGACACTGTGGAAACATTGTAAAGATTAGAAAAAATTATTAAAGGAAAACTCATAAAATAGACAATTTAATATTGGATTCATTTCTTAGGTAGAATGCCTTCCAGGTTAATGTAATAAAGCCGAGAAGTATTAGCGATTCCACTTCACACCCTTACAAATCATACCCAGTTGTCAAAAAAAAAAAAGGCAGAATGCGTCTAGCGTCAGCTCCATTGCACGGACCGGAATAATAGTTTAGCCGCCAGTCTCTGCTATTAACAGAACTCCAAGGAGAGGAATGAAAGAAGCAAGCCAGGGATAGGGAACTAACTGCGGTGACAAGCATATTATTACAGACAGGTAATGGCCGGAAGACTACTTTGTCATCAGCGCTTTTATCGGCCCAGTCATGAAGATCGTGCATAGGTGTACAGGGGCCTGCTTGCTCGGCGACACGTGTAGAATAACTAGTGTTGATCTGAGGGACTGAAAGGAAGGCAGAGTGAACACTGCACATGAGAACACAGAAAAATGCCCTCGACGTCCCTAGATTTGGATGGTACGTTTGTCTCGTGATGTGTGAGCAGTCACGGATAGAATTCTTGCCATGAAGTTGTTAACCACTGGTAGATCACAGGATTCTGAGGACCTGATGCAGCCTGGATCTTTTATCTCCTTTCAAAAAGTGTCCAGTAGTTTGTGTACAAACAGTTTGAAGTGCAACATTCAGCATGTCAAGACCTCTCCTGGGCTCTAGATTAAGAACTTGTTCTAGGCCAGGTAGTGGTGGCGCACGCCTTTAATCCCAGCACTCGGGAGGCAGAGGATGGTGGATCTCTGTGAGTTTGAGTTTGAGTCCAGCCTAGTCTACAGAGTGAGTTCCAGGGTCTAAAGCTACACAGAGAAACTTGTCTCAAAAAGCCAAAAAAAAAAAAAAAAAAAAAAAGCACTGTTGTAAAGAACATTAGAGATAATGCATGCACACACATGTCTTAATTACTTTTCAATTGCTGTGACAAAGAACTCATAGAAGAAAGATGTAACACAATTCTAAATGGTCTTTTCATAAAAAATAAAAAGTCCTGGAGCCAGATATTGGGGTGAAGGCTGAAAGATCAGAGAGACAAAGGAACAAGCCACCTCTTACCTCTAAGACTCCTCAACCTGTAAAAGCTTTCCTCAGCTGAAAGACTTTAGTCCTGGTCTCCTCACGCCTTATAGACCTTTCTCCACCGAGCCATTAAAGACATGTGTGCTTCCCAAGTACTGAGATTAAAGGTGTGTGCCACCACTGCCTGGCTCTGTTCTCTCCTAAACTGAGTCAATCTCATGTAGTCCAGGGTGGCTTTGAATGCTAGGGTTAAAAGCGTGTGCCACCACTGCCTGGCTTCTATGTTTTATCTAGTGGCTTGTTCTGTTCTCTGATCTTCAGGCATATTTTATTAGGGTACACAGTATATCACCACAGAAAGAGTTTATTTAGGTCTTATGGTTTTAGAGGGTTAGATTCTGTAACCACCATAGCAGGAAGCATGGCAGCAGTCAGGCAGGCATGGTGCTGGAGCAGCAGCTGAGAGCTTACATCCTTATCCACAAGTAGGAGGCAGATACTGGGAATGGCTTTTTTGAAACCTCAAAGCCCACCCCTTGACACATCTCCTCCAACAAGGCCACACTCTAATCCTTCCAACTGGGGCTCAAATATTCAAATATGTGAGCCTATGGCAGGCCTTCTCACTCAATCCACCACGGATTACATACACACACAAAGAATATCGGGAATGTTTCAGTGGGCTGGCTGCTTGAATGAATACCACACAATGAATGGAATATCATCAACCTAGACAGCAAACAAACCTGTTATTTCCTAATATAGGCCAACCTCCATATATTTTATTCTTTTTTTTTTTTCTTTTTTTTTTTGGTTTTGTTTTTTGGTTTTTTTTGAGACAGGGTTTCTCTGTGTAGCTTTGCGCCTTTCCTAGAACTCACTCTGTTGCCCAGGCTGGCCTCGAACTCCCCAGATCCACCTGGCTCTGCCTCCCGAGTGCTGGAATTAAAGACATGAACCACCACTGCCCGGCTCTTTTTTTTTTTTTTTTTAATGCAAGGTGTAGGGGACTAAGGATGTATCTCCGTTGATAGAGTGCATGTCTAGGATGCACAAACCCTGGGTTTAACCCACAATACTGTTTAAACCTCACATGGTGGCACTTGCCTGTTATTCCAACACTCAGAGAAGGAACTGGGGAGGGGTCAGAAGCTCAAGGTCATCCTCAGGTACATGAATTTGATATATCTATGTATCACAATGTACCATTGCCCAAGATACAGAAGACCCTCTCTCAACATAAACAATAAATATGAAGGATGGTATTCTTGGTATTTTAGCTACTGATTGTGTTAAAAGTCTTAAACAGTGTGTCTGGAAGGCCTCTGAGGAGATGGTAATAGAAGATGGATGGAAGACCTGGTTTTCATTTTGTCTTAAGAGCCATTTAAATTTTGTAAGTGCTGCTTTTAACAAAATGCTTTATCTTTTCTTGGTTTTCTTTCTTTCTTTCTTTTTCTGTAAGGGTTTCATCATTACATAGCTCGGGTTGCATCCGACTCACCCTCCTCCTGCCTTGATGTCACAGCTGTTGGGATCACAGACTAGGCCTCTATGTCCATCCCAATTACCTTTGCTTTTCTAACATTTTAAGTTTTGTTTAATTATGGTGTATATGAGTTATATGCATGTATCCATGTTTCTCGAGGCCCCCAAATCAGATTTTATTTTTATTTTTTTAATTATTGTTTATTAGTATTATTGGTGCAATGAGATTTTTGTTCTTTTGGGTTTTTTGTTGTTATTGTTGTTGTTGTTGTTGTTTGGTTTTTGTCAAGAGAGAGTTTCTCAGTGTAGACCTGGCTGTCCTGGATCTCACTCTGTAGAACAGGCTGTCCTCGAACTCAGAGATCCACCTGCCTCTGTCTCCTGAGTGCTGGGATTAAAGGCGTATGCAACACCATGCTTGGCTACAAATCAATGAGATTTATTGGCAACATCTCTTCAGATAATAGTCCAATCCAACCTAATGTTTTCTTATACCTAATATCTCCACCTTTAAAACTAGAGCCGTTTTCCAAACCACTGAAAAAAAAGTACTTAAAAAAAATGTTTTAATCTCTTTCTTTTTTAAAAAAAAGATTTATTTATTATGTATACAGCATGTATGACTGCAGGCCAGAAGAGGGCGCCAGATCTCATTACAGATGGTTGTGAGCCACCATGTGGGTGCTGGGAATTGAACTCAGGACCTCTGGAAGAGCAGTCAGTGTTCTTAACCTCTGAGCCATCTCTCCAGCCCTTAAGCTCTTTTTTACAGAATACTTTTTTAAATGTTTGTCATCAATTTTTTTTCAATAATAAAATGAAAGTATTTTGGAGTTAACTCAGGGTTTCCCGGTTGATAGTCAGGTTGTTTCTCCTATATTTTGCTTTTGTTTTATTTCTTTAAAAAAAATATTGCCGGGCGGTGGTGGCGCACACCTTTAATCTCAGCACTCGGGAGGCAGAGGTAGGCGGATCTTTGTGAATTCGAGGCCAGCCTGGTCTACAGAGCGAGATCCAGGAAAGGCACAAAGCTCGAAACAAAACACCTATAATATATCCTCCCATAAACAATTACTTTCAGTGTTCTGTTTATGGAGTAAATTTCTAAAAATAAGGCATAAACTGTAGATCTTTGAACAGATGTCAGTGATGTGGCCGCCTTTCAGACCCCAAACACAAAGGGACATGCCATGTTTGCTTTGTATGTTGCCCACATTTGGGAGGGAAAGTAAGCTTCAGCAATTGGGGGGTGTGCCTCATTTGGAGGGAACTTGCCTGGTGTGCACAGAGCCCTGGGTTCCGCCATCATGGAGATAAGGACAGGCCTTTGGTCCTCCTTTCTTCTCCTTGTTTGGTTTGCTGCTGTTTGTCCGCTCTGATGTCTGTCACATGTCTGTCACATGGAGCTCAGCCCAGCACCATGTGCCAATGGCCTCATGACTCAGTAAGCACAGCCGGGACCATCAGCACCCCAGTCCTGCCAGTCTGCCATGGTGGCACACTGCTTTTCACCAAGGCATGCCTGGCAGGAGAGTTACACGTGACACAGTGGAGTTTTTGTTTTTATTTTTGTTTTCTTTAAAGAGAAGCTTGTGATATGAAAACTAAGAAGAAAGAGTGGGAAGCTAGGACACTTAGCATATAAACTGTAGCTTAGTTTCTTGTGTTTCTTGTGTCCTAAAACAGTGTGGCTGACCCCTTGACACGATTGTTGAGAGCTGCCCTTTAGAGAGTGCAGGATTTGGGGCAGGGTTTCCTGAGGCTAGCCTCTCCAGCAAGCTGGATTTGAGTGTTCCTGTGCCAGCCTCTCCACAGTACCTGTTGACCTCCTTTCTCTGTCCACCCATAATCCCTATCCCTTGTCATGGACACACCTACCTACACTGGAATGTGAAAATGTATAGGCAGTTTATTGTCCCGGAACCCAATTTCAGGCATTTCACTGTGAGCATTTTCTTCTCCCTCCAAACTCACCCAGCAATCATCATCAGCCAGAAACAACTCCGATAGGGTTGATCACACAGAAGAACATTTACCAGCCTTGAATCCTTTTCTAAACTCTCTGGTCCTTTTGCCAGCAGAAAACAGAGCCCTGAGAGATACTGAAAACTGGGATGTGACAGCTGAGGTTCTGGGTGAGGGCTGAGGATGATTAGAAGGCAAGGTCAGGCTTCTGCCCCTTGTAGAAGGTACAGAAGGCTAGTAGTTCTAGGTGCCAGTGGGCCGAGGAGGCGGCACAGAGCAGCGGCAGGAAAGAAGTAACAGAAAAGGGAGACGCTGCAGATCATATCATTTTATTTGTGCTGTTCTGTTTATGTTCAGGCCTCCCATCTCCCTTTTTAAAATTATTTCTATGATGTGTGTGTCTATGTGTGTTGTGCGTGTATCTATGTGTTGTGTGTATCTCTGTTGTGTGTGTCTGTGTGTGTTTTGTGTCTATGAGTCTGTGTGTGTGTTGTGTGTCTGTGTGTGTGTTGTGTGTTGTGTGTGTCTGTGTGTGTATGTCTCTGTGAGTCTGTGTCTATGTGTCTGTGTCTGTGTATATTGTATGTCTGTGTGTGTGTGTGTGTGTGTGTGTTACACACACCCGTGTGCATGAAGAGTCCAGAGACTGACATGAACTGCCTTCCTCTGTTGCTATCTCCCTTTTCTGAAACAGAGTCTCACTGAACCTGGCGCCCCCTTTCCTGTTGTACTGGCTTGCAAGCCAGCCCCGGGGATCCTCATGTCTCTGCTTCCTCAGTGCACCAAGCTTTTTACATGGATTCTAGGGACTGAACCAGGTCCTCATGTTTGCGTAAGAAGCCTTTTACCAACGGACCTGTCTCCCAAGCCTTGGGTTTCCCGTCTCTCAAAACAATTTTTATAGGAGCTGGGGAGATGGATTGTGTGAGTGGGTATGAGTGCTTGCTGCACAAACATGAGGCCTGAGTGTGGATCCTCAGCACCCACATAAAGCCCAAGTATGGGCGTGTGCATCTGCAACCCCAGCACAAAGTGGGGTAAAGATAAGCAGACCACTGGAGCTCACTGGCCAGTCAGCCTAGCCAAAAGGCAGCAAACCTCAGGTTCAGTAAAATAGCCTGCCTCAAAGGGACAGAATGATAGAGCAGGACACCTGGCATCCTCTTCTGGCCTCTGTACTGGTGTAAACATGCATGTGAACCAGCACACACACACACACACACACACACACACACACACACACATACACCATATGCATACACATATGCATACACATATGCATACACCACACCTACAAACTTTTTTAAAAGATTTATTTATGGGGGTGGGGAGTTCCTCCATGCATATTTATGTACCACATGTGTGCTTGGTGCCCATGGAGGCCAGAAGAGGCAGTGGATCCCCTGGAACTAGAGTTACAAGCCTAATGTGGGTGCTGGGAACCGAACTTGGGTCCTCCACAAGAGCAGCAAGTAATCTTAACCACTGAGCTGTCTCTCCAGACCACATTCCAACATTTTTATAGACATAATTTCTAAAATAATGAAAAGAGCATTTACATTAAAGTTCATTCCTTCCCATTTAAAAAAACAAGTTTATAGTTATGTTTTGATTTAAAATACTTACCTTAGGCATAACTGATTCACTTAAATTAATGAAGATGAAGAAATGCTAAATCATATATCTTTGCCCCAAAGTTAAATATCTGAAGGAAGATATTTTATTTCTGGAATAAAACCCTTTTTACCTCCACATTATGAAAGTAAAGCCTCACTCGCTAAGTTAAATCTAACCAGCTGGCCCTCTTCCTAGCGTCAGGTCATGCGCAAGGAGGATGGGGCCTCTGGTGAGCATATATTGCAGCCTTGCACAGGGATGTGAGGAGAGCCCTCCTGGGGCCTGGGAGGTGTTGCTGTTTGGAAAGACTGCTTGTCACAGTTGCCCCTCATTTGTAGGCAGACATTTATGAAATGATTGCACTCCCCTGAAAGCCAGCTTCTACATAATTCAGGATTGTCCTGGATCTCTCTCATCAGAGAGGAAGAAAAACCATATGAATTATTTACAGCGTACTAAATTATTTCCTTTTATGAGCTCCAACTTTGTTTTTTGTCTCTGCAAACTGAGATTTTGTTTATCCATGAATAGTTTTCCCTGGGGCATGAAAAATATGACTCTTAAATTATGAATGAGGCTTTTTTGTTTGAGTCCGTGTTAACTAAAACATGTAAAATAAACTATGTTTTCATTAGATCCTTTTCAGCTCCCCACAAAAACAGAACCAACAAAAGAGAAAGCTGTCCCACCAGCACCCACCAGGAAGCCTACAGTAATTCGAATCCCAGCCAAACCAGAAAAATGTAAGCTCTTCTCTATCTTCCTAATTTACTCCTCCAAGAGTCTAGGAGAAATCCGAATTAACCTATCAATGTCTGCTTTTGAAATTATGTATAACCTGCTGTTTGTTACTCACGGTCACAGACATCTCGGTCACGGACACCCCGGAGCAAGGTGTACTCTCACGGTTGGTTCTTTGGAGAGTTCTCACTGTAAATTTGTGTTCTGTTTTTCTTGAAGGTTGATTTTAGACAAAGAGCATAGGAGAGGGTGACTCTGAGAACAAGCATAGTACTCCATATCATCAGTGCCTCTGGGAAAGACGGGCGGGAAGCGATGAAGCTAAAGGAAATGAGGTTCCATAGTCTGTGATGGGTACATTGTTCCAGGCAGCTCAATCTTCATTCGGCCATGTGTGAACTGTGTAAAGAACTGTACCCAAAGGCCTTAGGAACATGTAACAGTTCTACTTCTTAGGAGGACTGCATTGCAAAATAATTATCACTTTTAAATTGGTATAACACTAGATTGTGTGTGTGTGTGTGTACTTCCTTAGTTGATTTTTTTTTTTAAATCATACAGTAAGTGAAATTTTGTATCAGCTTTAATAGTACTTCAAAAAGAAATGTGATGTTTAGGGTTGGGGATGTGATTCTATTGGTAGAGTGCTTGCTTAGCATGCCGGAAGCCCTGGGTTCAGTCCCTGGAAGTGTGTAAAGCTGGGAGAGATGGTACACATCTGTAATCCTAGCACTGAGAAGGTGAAGCCAAGGGGATCAGGAGTTCAAGGTCATCTTTGGCTACTCAGTGAGTTTGAGGCCGGCCTGAGCTATTAGAGCACTAAGAAAAAAGAAAAGAAAAGAAGATCTGTGGGTTCTAAAGCTGTAGGTTCTAGAGCAGTCCCTGGCATTGCTCAAAAGCATCACTCACCTCTCCAGGAGCCTCTGGTTTCCTGCCTGCCTGCAGCACTTCTGCATGGCCCCTAGGTACTGATTCCTCCTAACACAGGCATGTGGGGTGCAATGTGTCCAAGGCTGCAGTGCCCTGAATGTGGACGGGAGTATGCACTTGAAGTTAGGGGACTGGCTTTTCTCTAAAATACTACGGAGAAGCATCGTGTTGGTTTTGATCTCTTTGTTATTAGCCAATAGCACTCAGCCAGTAGCAAGAAGTTGAACTGAGTTGCTGTGAAAAATGAGGAGAAAGTCAAGGCTCTGAAATTCCAGCAGGTCTTGCTTTTTTGAAGGTTATATCATTGTGTCGATTAAGGAAAGGGTGGCATAATCGCTTCTGACAGTGTGATATAGTCAGAAAGGAGTAGAATTATAGCTTATTGGGTTATTTGCCTGTTTGCTGTTACCTTATAATTGTATTCTGATTTAACAGGCAATAGTAAAATACAAAGGTTATGAATATTATAGGGACCTCATGTGGGTTCTAGGTTGACCTCTTTTTTACTTTCTAAGGATGGAATCCAGCCCTCTCATAGTTTACACTGAGCTCTACTCTCTACTGCCCGTGCCCCCAAGACTACTTCCAAGTCAGATGAGTCATTAGGACTCCTCACAGGACGCAGTATTCATGGTCTTGATTTAAAACTGCAGAAGTCAATGAGACAGAATCCACCCAGAGGAAAGGCAAATGGGGTACAATGTGACAGAAACCGGCATAAGCTTCCAGGAATCTTCTAGTGAAGTCACACCACACAGGCATCCTCCAGTCGCCCTACAATGAGTTAAGACGACACACAGGCCGGGCGGTGGTGGCACACGCCTTAATCCCAGCACTTGAGAGGCAGAGGCAGGCAGATCTCTGTGAGTTCGAGGCCAGCCTGGGCTACCAAGTGAGTTCCAGGAAAGGCGCAAAGCTACACAGAGAAACCCTGTCTCGAAAAAAAAAAAAAAAAAAAAAAAAAAAAAAGACCACACAGAAAGTTGTTAAGTAGGGAAGCTCCCTGTGATGCTCTGTCCACGCCTGTGACTGAGGCTAGTTACATAGCCACTGTTAGAAACTGACAGATTCTAAAATTCCAGATGTCTGCAAGGAAAGTAAATGCCTAGTATGAGCCAGAGTCTTGTGATTTCTTAGTTCTAAGGATGGTCCCACTTGAAACCCTGCACTGGGGAGGCAGAGGCAGGTGGATCTCTGTGAGTTTGAGGCCAGCCTGGTCTACAGAGTGAGATCCAGGAAAGCCAGGACTACACAGAGAAACCCTGGGGGGGGGGGGGAGGATATGGTAGGTCCCATCTTATAGTCCAAGCTCTGAGTGCCTGCTAACAGCAGAGCTCCTGAGCAGGCATTCCTAAGGGTGACCAGTGGCAGGCCTACTATTTATTTCTCTTAAACTGGGTTAATAACTCTCATGAAAGGACAAGCTAAGAAACCATCTTAAATTATTTTCCAAACAAAGCCCCCAGGAACTGTTAAGAAGGTGAATCTGCCCTGCTGGGTGTACAAGAATTGACTTGCCAAAATAGCTTCCAATGAGTTAGTTCCAGCATAAATCAATGGCCCAGAATTCTATCAGTACAATTTTTTTTTAATTGTTAGTGTGTTTTTTAGTGGATGTTTTACCAGCATGTGTGTCTGTGTAGCGTGTGCATGCAGCACTTGAGGAGATCAGAACAAGATCTCAGGTCCCCTGGAACTGGAGTGAGAGGTGAGCTGCCATGTGGGTGCTGGGAATCGGACCTGGGTCCTCTGGAAGATCACTGAGCCAATCTCCCCTGTTGGTCCAATTTTAACCAATGTATGTATACAGTAGAGAGGAGAGACCGTGATGTCTGGTGTCTAAAGAATTTGGAATGGGAAGAAATGAACAGCTTTGTGGTACAAGGCCCTTTATAGTCTTGGACCCTGTCAGCTCCTTCCCCTGGAACCTGTTTCTCCTAAGATATCCTCCCCAGGGTATACACGTTCCTTTAGGCCTTTGCCTTTACTGGTGGATTCAAATTGGAACTGTATCTCTGAAGCCCATCACTCCCATGCCACCAGATTCTCCCTGTGCTCTTCCTGCAAGGAAGCATCCAGCTCACTTGCTTAGGGCTACAGTAAACTCTTAAATAACATGGTTCATTTCTTGTGGGGATGAGGATCTGCCACAGAGGGAGGGCTGCAGAAGGTGACTGATGTGGATGATCCTGTGTGTCTTGATCCCCAGAGCAGCCCTGCCTCTCACTACAAACACTTGCCCATCTTAAATCATTGTTTTCCTTTTGAGAATGTTTTCCTGTCTGTGGACAGAACGGGAACTTGACATCCTCTTGTTAGCGGTTTTTCACTGGAGCCGGAAATCTGAACAAATGAGAATCCCCTATACTTTTTTTTTCTTTATTATTATGTGTTTTAAATTTTATACATCAGCCCTGGGTTCCCCTATCCTCCCCCCTCCCGCCCCCACCCTCACCTTCCCCCCAGCCCCTCCACTCCACTCCCATGTCCTCCAGATCAAGGCACCCCTGGGGGAGAATCCCCTATACCTTTAATGGCTACCCCACACAGTGTAAAGATGGTTTTAGCCTCTTGTGCTGTTTCAGCCATCCAGTCAGGAGGTATTCCTCACACATATTTTAATTATCAGCCAATAATTAATTCCCATCATCTCTATTTTCCTTCTTTAAAGTAAGTTGGGAGTAAGTATTACTGAGCTAAATGTATGGTTTGGATTTAAAGGTATTGTTTCTGTAATTGAGGCTAATTATGGTCATTAACCTGAATTATCAGAAGCATTTAATTATTTGTGGATGGGGGAAGGTCGGGTACTCCACCTATTAAGGACCATGTCTTACTAGAATGAGCACAGGCTTTGGGTTCAAATGAACAAACCTGACAATTACTGACATGAATAAATTAAATAGCTCACTTACAGTTTTCTTAATTTCAGCTTCTGTAAAATAGGTAGCATATTGTCTAGTACGGTGCCCTCTAGTTAGATCCTCAGCTCAAAAAAAAAAAAAAAAAAAAAAAGGGCAAAGCTGGAATGGCTACCCACTACACGAGTTAATGCCTGACACATTGTTCTTAGCCGTGGTATCTATTCCTCTGTTGTAGCATGTAATATGTTAGCTCATTCATCGATTCTCTGAAGTCTGCAGAGACTCATTGTCATTACTTAGCTGGCTAGTGCTGGGGGTGGCTCTCTTCTGCTGGCCATTTTCCTAAGGAGCCCAGCTACATTCGGGTCACCCATGGGTTCCTGGACTAGCCACTGCTGGTGACATCTGTCTTCTGTCTTTTCCCTAGGTTTACACGAGGATCCACAAAGCCCACCTCCTCTTCCTGCCGAAAAGCCTGTTGGAAATACTTACAGTACAGTGTCTGGAAAGTTCATTAACTCGGACAGAACTAGACATCCAGTAAGTGGTCCAGAGAGCTCGCTAGGCTTAAGGCAGAGTTCTGAACCCATTCTAAATCTTCAGTTGCTGTTCAAATTATTTTACTGTTGGTTATATTTTTAGAAATATTTTATTAGAACCCAATTGCTAAACCTCATGTACTTATTTAATGTTACATTCAATATTTTATGAGTCCGTATAGAAGGATTGGGTTCATTCATTGTACTTCATTATAAAGTAATTTGTCCTGTACCAATACAATGACATTGTCTTTTATATGATACTATAATAATAATGAAGAGGTTATTAAAACTTCCAAAACACTTTAGTATTTGTAGAAATAGATTTAGTCAAATTGTTAGTTTTTGTTTAAAACACTCAAATCTATTTTTATTAAAAATAATAATGATAATAATTTAAGATAACTACTGTAAGAATTTTTATTCTGAAATTTAAGGTATTTTTTAATTAAAATACAATGCTTTGCTATGTATTTGTTAACATACCTAGGACCTTTTATATATGTATTTTAAATTTCAACCTTAATACTATTCCCTCGTGCGTTTTAAAAAATTTCTTCCTGATGGGCAATCTTTATGGCTTTTTTCAAGAGAAATCAATTCTTAAAGTCTTTAAACCAATTCAGTTCAGTTTTTATAATAGTTCTACCCTGTGCATTAACTGTGCTCATCACACAAGCAACCCATCCAATCTTCTAGTGAAGAGAAATTTCTTTGAAAAAGACATTAAATTAAATTAGCCAATACCAAGTTAATGAGATTTCCTGTAGAATGAATTAAAATTTAGTGATCACTTGTATCTTCAAAGTACTTGATAATAAATTTTTATTAATACTGGGCCAAGAATACCCAAAAGCGGATAGTAGGGCCCTGCCACACTGTAACCCCAGACTCCCATGGAGGCAGTTGCTCACAAAGATCTCAGACTTCCACTCTCCTGGAAGGTGCACACTCTCCAGTGTGAGGGGCTCTGTGAATAACAGAGCTGTGGGAACACTGGGATTAGCACCTGCAGGGTCCAGCAGTCCAAGGGTAACATCTACAGTTAAAAGTAAACAAGTTAGGATAAACTAACACCACCCAGAGAGCTCCTGTGTTCACACTACATCTCTGCCTCACATGAACATGATGGAAATCCTTTCCTGCATCCATCCCAGAGGGAGTCACAGCCATCCCCATGCTCATCTGTACAGACCAAGTGCAGATTTCTGGAGACTAAGGTCAATCACGTGCCTGAAAATTTTGTTTTGAGAATTATAATTGGGTTGGGGATTTTGTTCAGTGGTACAGTGCTTGCCTAGCAAGTGCAAGGCCCTGGGTTCGATCCTCAGCTCAAAAAAAAAAAAAAAAAAAAAAAAGACAGAGAGAGAGAGGGAATTATAATTACTGAGTTTATTTAGACCAGAGACCATAAGGACTAGGGGTAGGGGAAGACCTCTAGAAAGTGACAGTGTCACTGGGCTGTGGTGGTACACACCTTTAATCTCAGCACTCAGGAAACAGAGGTCAGAGGATCTTTGAGTTCAAGGACAGCCTAGTCTACAGAGTGAGATCCAGGACAGCCAGGGCTACATAGAGAACTCCTGTCTCAAAAACAAAACAAACAAAGTGCCAGGGTCACAGACCAAGAGGGTAGCCAGTCTTTACTAACTGTCCCTTTTTACAAAAGCTGGCCCCTGGACAAAACTCATCTGCTATGGCTCCTAACTTACAGAGCGCCAGGGGACTTTCCATCAGAACTGGTGGCTGCAGTTGGTGCAGCCACACCACTTCCATCACTTAAATGATGGACCGTAGGGTCCCGTGGGGAGCCACTGGAGCTGTGTGCATTCCCGCCTGTCCCACAGCATCCCTGAAGAAACTACCAACTCTACAGTAGAGTCGGGAAACCTGCGTGATTCCTGTCAGAATCCAAGCACAGAGCGCAGAAGTGTATGTGCCTGAGGCAAGCTGATTTTCAAGTCCGCTCTAAGAAGGGGTGTCAGCTCCTGCAAAACATACCTAGGCCAGTTGTTCCACAATGCCAGCACAAATGTGATACGCATGTGGTCTTGAGAGAAGGAGGAATACCTACCTTTTGTAAGTGCCACAGAAACCTGGGAATCCCTGTGTATGATGACACTAACCTGTTCCCCTAACACTTGGAGAGGCTAAGGCAGAAGAACTGTGAGTTCTGTGCCCATCCAAGCTGTATAGCAAGAGCCCAGCTCAAAAAGAAAAGAGGAAATAAAAGGAATTTTCCTACAATTAGAGTAGGATTTGAATATGAAAAGATGGCGTCTATAACAAGCAGAAAACCACCACCGCTGCCAGGACCTCAGCCAGCCTTTCAGACACCAAAGTTCCAGGATCTCAGAACTAGAAAGACCTAAAGTGATACAAACGGGCCTCACAGCGTGTGGAGAATGCTGGAGAGGGGGCGTCTCTAATCGGTAGGAGGGTTGGCAGAACCTGGGCACCAACCCAGGCTGAGCAAACCCCACTGCGGCAGTAGGGGCCACCTCTTCTCCGTGTCGGAGGAAGGGTGTCCATGCCTTCTGGGATGCGCCTTTCTTCTTCCAGCTTGAAGTCTGTCAAAAGTGCGAGATCAAAAAGATATTTTAAATTTTCCACAAACATACCATCACTGGGTTGGGATGTAGCCCAGTTGGGGTCAAGCCTTGCTGAAAACAAATGAGAGAATCAAAAAATCCTCAGTCCAGGAGATTGCAGCTAATATTTGTTATATGCCATTTGATAGATACTTTTCCATATCAAAGTTACACGTTAGTATTTTTGCTTCAATTTCCTTTCGTTATTAAGGCATTTCCTACAACTAATTTTGAGGGGAAATCAACAAAAAAATTCTCCTTCCCTGCTAAAGTGTGTTTGCTTTAATTTTAAAGGTGACCAAGGAAAGACACGATTTTATCATAGTGATATTGTCAGGAAGAATTACAGCAGCAGCGTATTTATAAGGCATGGGTTATATTCTGGAATATTGCAGGTTTTATGAGCTGGTGGCTCACTTCACTACATTAACTGAGCTCATTAGTGAAACCAAGTTTTAAGGGCAAGCTTAATTTGTTTTTTAAAAAATGAGATTTTGAAACATCGAAGCATGTTTAAATTATCATAGTTATTGGCGATTAATCACTTGGTATTTAAGGGGATGCTACAAATAGCGTGAGCATAAAAACCATGGAAAGGACTTTTCACTCATTTGTTACATGGAGGAAACAGTTTGGATTTGCCCAAAGATTCCTAAGCAATAACTAAATAATTCTTAATGCAATGTCATTTTAAAGGGCTAGAAATGTGCCCCTGAAAGTCTGAGAGGCAATATTTCATGGGTGGGTGTTAGGATTTTAAAACGTAGAAAAGAGAAAGTTTGTCTTGGTAGTGAATTCTTTCAATTTTAAGAACAATTTAGTAAAGACTTTTCCAAAAGATAAAGCCCTGTGTGGGCTTTGAGATCTTTTTGTTTCTCATTCAAAAACATGTTCTGGGGGCTGGAGAGATGGCTCAGTAGTTAAGAGCACCACTGCTTTTCCAGAAGACCTAGGTTCGATTCCCATCACCCACATGGCAGCTCACAACTGTCTAGTGCCCTCTTCTGGCCTCTGTGGGTACCAGGCACACACATGATGCACAGACATACACGCAGGCAAAGCACCCATGCACATAACATTAAAACAAATGCGTAAAAAAAAGAGTGTTTTTTTTTTTGTTTTTTTTTTTTTCTGAAAACCTTTGAAACAGAACAGCCAAGCCCCTCTCTATCCATTCCCCGACTCCCGAATCCTCTTGTCTGTCCCTAGGCTGCAGAGCCCAGCTAGAGCCGTCTTGGTTTTTCCAGTCCTCCTTCACTCTTCCCCACAAAGCCCTTGTCAGCCCATCTGCTGTCTGGTAAAATCCCTTCTCCCCGCCCTTCTGTCTCCTGACTTGTCTTCCTTTCAGGCCATGCCTTAAATTCCTTTTTTTTTTTTTGTTTATAACGTCCTCAACTTCTTTAGTTCAAAACCCACAGCTTGTTTTGAAGCTAGCCAGTGAGGAGAGGCGGTTTGACTGTCCAAAGCATAACAGCCCCCCACTTCGCTCTCTGTGGGTTAAAGTCAAGAAGGACCATTGTTTTCTACCATAATTGAGACGAATAAATACCTTGTATTAAAACTGAAGCAAACTCTAGCAGGAAAGGAGAAAACCATCATCTAGGGCACTGACCCCCTCTTCTGTCCTCTAAGGGACCCAGGCACACATGTGGTGCACAGACATACGTGTGGGTAAAACAGTCATACACATAAAAGTCTTTTTTAAAATGGTGCTTCATGGGCTTGGCATGGTAGTGCACACCTTTAATCCCAGCACTCAAGGCAGAGACGGGTGGATCTCTGTGAGTTTGAGGCCAGCCTGGGCTACACAGTTCTAAGCCAGCAAGGGCTACATAGTGAGACCCTGTCTCAAAAATAAATAAATAAAAATAACATGTGTGTGTATATGTGTGTGTGTGTGTGTATGTACTTCTCGGCTACTTTCCATAACTTCTCAGCTTTTCTACTTAGAGACTCACCCAAAAATGGACCCCAGTTCCTCTTGCAAACTCTTGTTTTAGGTTTAGTCTTAACTAAAAAAGCTTTCTGTGACATTTATAGGAACCGGAGCAAGCCAGTGAATCAGGAGGCTTGGGACAAGGACCCCCCAGGTTGCCACCAAGGTAGGTAAAATGTGGGAATGTTGGAGGGAATAGCGTGCCTTGGAGATCTGGCTCTTGCTTTCTGTCGTCCAGAGGCTGGGCTGTGAACCTTAGGTCTTGCCTTGGAGAGAAACTCAGGAGTCTGCCCAGGCCGCCACCCTCAGTCTGCTTGTGATGGCAGGTTGTGGGGCTCTCTCTCATCTTCTCTTCTTTCAACAAGGTCCAAAACCCTACAGAGCACAAGCATGAGTCTGATACTGTTTCCAGATAAACAAGACAGCTTTCCAAACGGAAACAGTTCCTCTGCTGGAGTGTGCTCACAACAGCCTCCTGTTAGGAGGGGCAGGCGCGCTTCAGCGCCACTGAAGGGAACTCAGAGGTGGTCTGTCCCCCAGCTCTAGAGCATTCGAGCCAAAGGCTGTTGAGCTTTCAGACGGCATTTGCCATGTTGAAATTTATTTCCATTTAGAGAGTAGGAAAAAGGTTTTCGAAATAGTTGCTGTCCTGTTCCATTTCCAGAGCTTTCTTTAAGCTCATCTAAATCAAGAGTTTTAATAGTAACGCCTATAATGTGAACATTAGGGGGGCTTGATGTTCCTTTTCTAATTATGCAGAGGACCCAAGCACTTATACCTGATATCATCATATCCATAAGCTTTTGTCTCAGACTGCAGTAGAAAGTACTTAGCTTCCTGAAATAGTCGGTGTGTTTAGGAGCATTTGGGGCCTTGCAGAACTCATGACAGTAAACGCTTGTTTGTCTTGAACTAATGAATCTCTAGTGCAAGCTAAGAGGAAGCTGGAACATGTGGCATTTCCTCTAATATAATGTTTAATGCAAGAGTCATTTGCTCAAAAATAGCATACCCTGCAGCTTTCAGTAAATTGTATCCCACTAGCCAAAAGCTCTTCACATCTATGCCAGGCTCTGTGTGTGTGTGTGTGTGTGTGTGTGTGTGTGTGTGTGTGTGTGTGTGTAAGGAAAGGTAGACAGAATCTCCATGAGACCAAGATGCTGATTCCTGGCTCCCCCTTGCCTTTCAGACCTGTACATGGAAAAGTCATTCCAGTTTGGAAGCCTCCTCCCAAAGGCGCCCCTGAGAGACCACCTCCCCCTAAACTTTCTGCAACCAAATCATCAAGTAAAAATTTGCTTTTTAATCGGTCTTCTTCCGACATGGATCTTCAGAAAAAGCAAAGTCACTTGGCCCCTGGACTCTCAAAAGCCAAGAGTCAGGTCTTTAAACACCAAGATCCGGTGCTACCCCCTCGTCCCAAACCAGGACACCCTCTCTACAGGAAATACATGGTAAGCCTGGAATTTAAAAATGTTGGTGATTGAGGGGTTTACTCTAGCCAAGTGGTAGTACTGTACACCTGTAATCCCAGCACTTGGGAGGCAGAGGCGGATGGATCTCTGTGAGTTCAAGGCCAGCCTGGTCTTCAGAGCGAGTTCTAGGACAGCCAGGGTTACACAGAGCAACTCTGTCTAGAAAAACAAAAACAAAAGCGGGTTTGGAGGTGTCCTAGGATAAGTAAGACTGGTAATCTTAGGAAAATTGGTAAAAACAAGTGTGGGGTCGGCCCTTGACACAGCAAGCTTTAGGCTGCCACAAAACCTCAGTTTTCAGGGGCTGGGGAGATGGCTCCGAGGGTTAGGGCACTTGTTCTTGCAGAAGATCCCAGTTCGATTCCCAGCACCCATCACAGCCATCCATAACTCCAGTTCCAGGACACACATGATACACAGACATACATGCCTGCAAAACACTCATGCACATAGAATAAATAGTTCTTTAAAACAACAACAACAACACCCTGGGTTTTGTTTAGGAGAAATATCCAGAAAGGGAAAGCAGGCAGATAGGTGTAAGTCTCTGACAGGGTGGGGATCTGCCATGGGTAGTACCATGAGTGGGTGGCAGATGCTAGGGTTCATCTCCTGCTAAAGTTGGTGCTTTACAGCTGCGTTGCCCACTAAATGAGTAGCGTTTGAATGAAGTAGAAATTAAGTTTTTATTAAGATCAATGGACTTTCTTGCAGTTTTTTTTTTTTTTTTTCCATTTTGTAAGCATAATTATCATGGTCCATTTAGTAGCTACTAGTTAAAAATTCTTATCAGTAATTGAGATAGTTGAGTATTAATTTTGTTCTCTTTGGATGTTTTTTTCATCAGATGACTTTTGCCTGCGTTTCCCACAAATGAAAAACAGAACTGATTTGCTTTCTATGGTCAGGTCAACCTGAAAAATAAGTAAACTAACTTATAAGTGGGGGGAGGATTATGTGCATTTTTTAAAAATAATAGTATGGCAATGCTGCTTTTAACAGTAGTTAGTAATTTTATCCTGTTCTGAACTTCCATCAAGCCAGAAAGTGTTTTTTACTTTAAGCTAATTCAGATTTTGAGAAGAGAATACACAGATAAAAAGAGATAATATATTCACAGTCGTTTAAATTGATGACACCCATTGCGCCACCCCAGCTAGATGAAGTATAAACTAATGAAACTTTAACTACCCAAACCTAAGGGATAGTCTTTGGGATAAACTACTTAATAAATAAAGTAGAATAGTAATTAGTATGTATTGAGAACTAATTGTCAGCTAGGCACTAAAACTAACCTTGTAGATTAGATATTGTTATTATCCCCATTCTACAAATAAGGAAAATGAGACCAAGTTAGAGATTTAAGCCAGCTAGCAGTAAAACCAGGATTTGAACACGAAACAATTGGCATCAAGTCTACAGCGTTAACTAGTGGTAAGACCTCTATTTGCTTTGGTCCCCCTATGCCGAGGTTGTTTACTCAAGGGGAACCAGGTTTCACTTGGAATTCTTCACATAGCTGCATAATGTCAAAACATTTACGGAATTCAAAGGAATCAATGCATCAAAATGATGGTCTATTTAAGTGATGTGTTTCGTTATAAAATACATCCTTAAATCCATTTCCTGCCCCCCACCCATGGCTACACTACCATTAAATCACAACTAGAAATCTGTGTGCCTTGGGAGCCCTGGATGCTGTGGAGATGTGAGGGAAGTGATGTTACTCAGCCCGGCCTTCCATGGCCATCTTCTTGTACTCTGTGTGTTTGCTCTTGGATGATCCAGGGACCCAAGCAACCTCCTTCTCCATGTTTCAAGTGTGTATTATATAGTACTAACACGTACTCATCAGCTAGAATTTACCAAGGCAGCAACAGAGAGAGCCCTTTGGCCCTGGGGCCCATGTATATAAACCTTGTAAGACCAGACTGCTGAGGGAATAGGAAGTACTGGGCTTCAAGCAGACAGGCCAGCTACCAGGGAGACAACAAGGCAAATGGAGAGTTCCTGAGAGAACTTGAGGCCACATTCACCCCTTGTGATCCTGTGGGCTCAACTCCACCTCCTCAGAACTTTAGTATCCAGGAGAAATGCTGGCCCCACTGAATCCAGGGCATGAAGCCTGCTCACCCTTTGAAGAGGCACACATGCCAAGTCCTAAGTGATCAGCAGCAGATGAGGGTTTGGGATTTCGAATAATTCTCTTACGGTTTACATTTAAGCTGTCTGTGCCTCACGGAATTGCCAATGAAGACATTGTCTCCCAAAGCCCCACGGAACTCTCTTGTAAGGTAAAGTCAAACTCTTTCTTTACTGGCTGATTTTTAAAAAAAAATTTTTTTTTAAATCCCTGCCCTCTGTTCCTGCTATTACATGTTATTAAATGCTTTAGGCTCCAAAGATTAAAATGTGGAAAAACAATAATGTTTTATTAAATAATAATTGCTTCAGAGAGTGGTGTTGTCTCTTACAGCGCGGGGACGTCCTTGTGATCCTGAAGCAGGCAGAAAATAATTACTTGGAATGCCAACGGGGAGAAGGCACTGGCAGAGTTCACCCGTCCCAGATGAGAATCATCACCCCCCTGGAGGAGCGACCGAGAAGCAGACCTAATGTACGTGAGGTGTGGCCATTGTACAGCCTTCATGTTACACTTGGTGGCACCGTCACAGAGCTATTAATTATAGCCTTCCCTCCCCGGGGTTCTTTTATTAGCAGCATTGTTGTAACCAGGGTGGAAAAAACAGTAGCAGTTGGCTCCAATTTTGGAGTAAATGACTCTAATCATGTTGGCACAGACTACCACATCTTCTGCCCTCTTTGCGTTGCGGTGGCTTGTGGGAGCTAGGACACTCTCTCGCGGATTTTCGACTGAGAAAGTGATTTACTCTGTTAGATAACATGAGCCTGTTTACCAAACCAGAGGTTGGTTCTCTAGCAGAATGAGTCAATTATTTTGAAAAGAACCCTGTAAATGCTTAATCTGACAACAGTCCTTTAAAATGCAAGCTTAGTCTGACAGGGTGTGGTGGGTGCGACCCCTGGCACTCTAAGGCATAGGAGGATCCGAAATCCAAGATCATCCTTGGATGAACAGCAGAGGTCAGGGCCAGCCTTAGTGACAAGAGACTGTCTGGAGGCAGGGAGCTGAATGTAAACCTTGTTTCTCTGATTTAATGAATTCCTTAAATAGTGAAATATAATCCAGCATCTCAAGTCATGATTAGGACTAACAACAAATCTGTGGAGGCTGATATAAGATGCGGAGATTCCTGAAGAGGGATTTGTTTAGCACTGCAGCCAACTGAGCTGGGTCTGGGAGAGGCTAGGCTTGCTTCTGAGCTACACCCCCAGCTCTGGCTGTAGTTTTAGAAGAGTTGAACTGACCAGTTAAGTTTTCACCGTTTGTTATTCAAGGTAACAAACATATAAGAAAAATACACCAGTCATTCAACTCAAGTAAAGAACTCACTTGGTTATGCCCCCAGATCTCCTAATCTAGTCTCCGTCCTTCTTGGAAGGCGGTTTATCTTTTCCAGTTTTCCTAAGAAACGAAAATGTCTCATTTTAAGGAGAAGATATGTCTTCAGCTAGTGCAGCTGGCATGTGAAAAATCTAACTAGTTCACACAGGAAAAAATCCTCTTGCCCAGTTTTCTCTGGTCCAGCATCATCCATCTGTCACAGCCGCCCTTTCTCGGAGTATGCCGTTGGTAATAGCAGGAGTTAGGCTGCCAAAAATCTATCCTTTTACGTCTATTTTTAAAACTTAAAAATCAAAAGTCGTTAACAGTCCAGAGTTCCCCACTTTGAACATCGCCTGTTAGTCTCTGTCCTCCTGGGCCATTGTCTTATCTCTGTTGGTGAAATGAAACGACCCATTCTTTAGGCTTTGGGGTTTGTAGGAATTGTTACAGTTCTTAGATAACAAAACTTGGGTGACTCCCTGTCCCAGCACTTACCTTCCACGTGCAGTTGCCTGGCCCAGCACCACCTTCAGTGCAGAAGAAGACGGTCGAAAAATATGTTATACTTTCCCCTAACCTGGTAAACAGGAGATAGTAAATTTATCGATTAAGGTTGAATCCAAAGGATTGGTCACAGAGAAAGTGAAGGATTACCACCCGGTGTGTGTCACAGAGTGTGCTAACGGTTTTTGTTGTTGTTTTGATTTCTTATAAGTGAAGTAGGTGTGGTAAATGTTGGTTAAGCTGTGGTGGCCATGCCTACAGAGGAGAGTCCTGGAAGTATCGGTCACGGAAGAATCAGTGCGCCATAGTTACCTTTCTAGAACGTTATTGAGAGAGGAAGAGGGGGAGAGAAAGAAAGAGGCAGAGAGTGAGGAAAAGGAGAACACGCAGAGGGCACATCCACTTTTTAGGCTGGGATGACGTGCCAGGCTGGTGACGTAATTAAGGACAGAATCTTTACAGTAATGCCCAACAGAGTTGTTTTTGGAATAGACACATTGTATAGAAACCCCAAAAAGTACAGCCCTAAGGACAGGAAGCAGGTTAGCATTTGCTTAGGGCTGAGGGGAGGGTGGAGGAGTAACTGCCAGAGGGTGGGTGTTAATCCCACCAGGTGAGGAGAAGACCACTACCACAACTTTTAAGCCAAATTTGAAGCAAGCTTTATTCAATACTGGGCAGATCCACCAGGATTCCCAGAGAATGGCCATGAATGCCATTAGTCAGAGGTTTATAAAGTCAAAACCCACAAGGCTACATACTTCCTGCCTTCGTCCAATTGGGGATAGGCGTCCATCCTGATGTACTTCCTGCCTGCATACCTCCCACCTACGTGAGATCAAACACATCCTGTGCAGTTGGGGCAACCAAGCCTGTTTACGGAAGCAAACACATGTGGCTTCTTCATATCTTACATAAACAACAGCCCCCAGCAGTCCAGGAAATTATCTGTCCCAGGGTAAGTGAAGCTTACAGGTTAGAGGCATTTTTTGTTTTGGAGATCTCTTAAGCACAGTAATTAAAACTTAAACCATAGCTTTAGCCCACACATAGGTTCTGTGGGGAAGGGAGATTATAAAAATACTCCAAACATAGACTTCAATGATAGATACACAATTCTATGAATGTTCTAAAATCACATACATTCTAAATGGATAAATTTTATTTTGTGTGAATTGTACCTCAGACATTTAACAAGTGAGCCAATGTTAATACATACAAGGTATTTATTACAGTGACTGGAGCGCCATAAATGAGCTATTCTTATTGTTTAATATCATTTCCTTAGCAATTGTGTAGAAAGACCTTTGAACTCTCTTAGATTTGCCTACCATCTATGCCCCCTGGTGGCAGCGACTGGGCTGTACTGCTCCCTTGTGGCCAACCCTGTCTAGCCTGTTCCTCCTGATCAGTCTCATTGTTCATCACTGAAGGCTTGAAAAAGGAAACTAACTGGAGTTGGCTCAAATTATCTTCTCAACGCTCTCTCTTGGGTATATTTAGACCGTTGGTCAATTTGGAGATTCATGTTCATGTTATATTTAAGGTAGATCTCTGACTCCACTTTTTCCAAGTCAGTAGCCATCCAGCCTAACACTGTTTATGGAATAGCCATTCCTTTTCCTGCAGATGTCAATCAAGAACAAATAGAAATCACACACACACACACACACACACACACACACACACACACACACACACACACCTTTAATCCCAGGACTCGGGAGTCAGAGGCAGGTGGATCTCTGAGTTCAAGGCCAGCCTGGTCTACAAAGTGAGTTCAGGACAGCCAGGGCTACACAAAGGAACCTTGTCTTGGAGGAAAAAAAAATCACACATACACAATTAATTACATAAATGGCAATCTTAAAGCCACTGGAGATCTGAAATAGCTCACAACTACCGAAACTCCCATGTTGCTCATTGTTTAAACAAAAGCAATGAGCAGGAGCTAAGAAGGTGTTGTGTTGCTTTGGCAAGCTGACGTGAAAAAGCTACATCAGCCATAACTGTCTTGACCTGAGTCACAGCTCTGCTTACGAATAAACAGTTTGGGCTGGAGAGATGGCTCAGAGGTTAAGAGCACCGACTGCTCTTCCAGAGGTCCTGAGTTCAATTCCCAGCAACCACATGGTGGCTCCCAACCATCTATAATGAGATCTGGTGCCCTCTTCTGTGTACATAATAAATAAAAAATCCAAAAAACAAAACAAAAACAAAAAGAATAGACAGTTTGCCATGGTGGTGCATTTTGGTTAAAAGAGCAGATGGATTCAGGAAAGATCTTACAGAAATGCTGCAGGGTGGGAAGAGTGGGCCATCCCTTCCAGAAGAATTTTAAGTAACATCCTCCAAGGGTTTAGGGTGGAACGCTTCCTTGCCCGTGAGTAAGGCCCTGGGCTTGATCCCCAGAACCACCAAAGAAAGTAAGCTACACCCTTTAACTGGATTTGATGATGGTGATGATGTCATTGATAAGCCTGTTTCTTCATATAAACAGGCTAAGAAGCCAGGTGTGGTGACACACACCCATAGCTCTAGCACTCAGGATGTTGAGGCAGGAGCATCATGAATTTGAAACCATGTTAGTCTACATAGTGATTCCCAGAACTACCTGGAGTGTATAGCAAGACCCTCCTGTCTCAAGAAACAAAATAAACAGGAGGTGGTACACACCTTTAATCCCAGCACTAGGGAGGCAGAGGCAGGAGGATCTGTTTGAGGCCAGCCTGGTTCACATAGCAGCAGGAGGAGGAGGAGGAGGAGGAGGAGGAGGAGGAGGAGGAGGAGGAGGAGGAGGAATAAGAAACAAAGTAAAACCAGAGAAGCAACTGCTTGTCTGTCCTGAAGTGTATCTTTTCAACCTCACCCCTCTCCTCCAGCTAATCCAGGCCATTGTTTACCTAGCTAAAGAATGCTACATTCTCTTTGCTAATTTACTCAGAATTGCTGTTGAATAAGCCATTCAGATTAAATAGAAAGGCCAAGCATAGTAGATAACGTTGCTTTCAGACTAGAGAATGTATTCAGTTAAGTGGTACTAAATGAAGTGGTTTCTCCTGTGAATTATACTTTTGTGGGAAGTCATTAGCTCTTTTCACCGCTGAAGGCAAGAACATAAACACAGAGCTTCATTCTCTTCCAGCGGAGTGGGCTCAGCTTGGAAAGCTCTGTCCTTTAAGTTGGTCAGTTGAAACTTAAGTTGGTCAGGGGAAAAGGACCACTGGAAGGCAAAGTGGCTAAATCTCACCACTTTGAGGTAGGATAAGTGTTTTGGTGTTTAGTTTTGTTTCCTCTAGAGTTCTTAAAGTTAAAGCTCTGTCTTGTTTTAGTTTCTTCCTGTAAGATCAAAATGCTTAGGGGACTGGAGAAATGACTCAGTGGTTAAGAGACCTACGACTACTCTTGTAGAGGACACAGGTTCAGTTCCAAGTACGTCCAGTTCCAGGGGATGTGATGCCTTCTTCTGGTCTCTGTAGGTGCCAGGCACTTGTGTGATGTACAGACATACGTGCAGGGAAAATACCCACGTGCATAAAATAAGTAAATCCTTGAAAAGAAATGCTTAATGGGGGCTGGAGAGATGGCTCAGAGGTTAAGAGCACTGGCTGCTCTTCCAGAGGTCCCTAGTTCAATTCCCAGCAACCACACAGCGGCTCACAACCATCTGTAATGAGATCTGGTGCCCTCTTCTGGCTTGCAGGCATAATGCAGACAGAACACCATATACATAATAAATAAAATTTTAAATTATAAAAAGAAAGGAATGCTTAGTAATATGGAATTGAAAGTTATTTCTGCCCCCTCGCTGGCAAGGACACATTCTTTTTCCAGATGATAATGATTCCCTTGTCTAGCTCGCCTGTGTTGGTTTGCATCTGGTGGTCATGGCAATTCTTTTGAGGGGACTTTAATAAGAAAAAATGAATAATGCAACCAGTTCTATCCTGCACACTCCATTTACAACCCTGTTCCCCCCCCCCTCAAGGATTCAGGCCACACTCAGAAGCCTGTGGACAGTGGTGCTCCCCATGCTGTGGTCCTTCACGATTTCCCAGCAGGTAAGGACATAAATATTAAGTTGATGGATCCCTGGGATACCCTGTCTGTGCCTTTAGAATCCTGACTGTGGATGTCATCTTATCCATCAACTCTGCCTTCAGGAAGGGGCCGCACCCAATCATGCCAGAAAGCTTAGCTGGAAGGTCATCCTTTGAGAGGGATGGGGGGGGTCCCCCATACAAATGAAAAATGGCCATTGCTTACCAGTTACAAACTTTAACTCTGTGATGAAGTTATAGCTCAAAACAACATCCTTCAGGGGCTCAGGCTAGAATATTTTCTTGTTTAGCATTGTGATGAAGTTAATTGTAATTTAATAAAATAGGTTTTTAAAAAAGATTTTTTAATGTGTCTCACCCACCACTTACCTATGAGATCAAAATATTAGATGTTGTTATCCTTCATAGCCAAGGCTGCTAAAATATTTTTTAAAACTATTTACTACTTACTTATATTTACTTGGCAGGCTGGTTTTTATTTTAGTGTAGATAAACTTTCTTCCTGAAGAGCTGTAGTACTCCCTTAGTTAATATTTGAAGTAAGGGTGACTGGGAATAATGGTCAGTGTATCATGCCATGTAATGTGTTGTCAGCAAAAGGCTTACATTGGCACAGAGGGAACCACAATGGTGGTTTTAAAAAACAGTTTCCCTTAGTGGATATATCTAATCTGGTCTTAGAAAAGAGACCCTCTAATATCAAAATTTTAAAATAAAATGTTCTGAAAAAATAACTTGATCCATGTAATCTAGTCTGTCTTAGGATCAGTAGAATCTAGCGCCACTGTGGACAGATCTAAATGTTGCTTTGTCCCCGCCTTTAGTCACGTGTGCGGCTGGGGTAATTCATCGAGTGTCACTAATTCTGCATTACAGAGCAGGCGGATGATCTGAGTCTCACATCTGGAGAAATTGTTTATCTTCTCGAAAAAATCGATGCAGAATGGTACAGAGGGAAATGTAGAAACCAGACTGGCGTCTTTCCTGCCAATTACGTCAAAGTTATTGTAAGTGCGTTCTGTTTATTTTATTTGGCCACAGATTCAGTGGTTCAGTGAGACTCACAGGTGAGAAAGGGGAACTATAAGCCTACAGTTCCTCTTTTCTATCTTCTCTTGATCATTGGCATTTGGACATTTTTAAAATAAATCTTTTCCCCACACAGACTGGCTCTGTCAGCAACTAGTTATGGAAGAGATAAGGATTCACAAGGCCCTACCCCTTACTGCTAGAGTCTGGGGGGTGAGGGGATCATTATCTTCAGTTGTGTGCCCACTGCTGAGCCCACCAAGCTCCGATGAAGGATTATCAGTGGGTAGATCATTTATCCTTGGAGGGTTCTTAAGCACTTAAGGATGTATGTTGATTCTTCAGTGAACATGAGTTTAGTGCTATTAGACAGGTCTGAAGGGGTGTTCTGTGGGGCTGAGGTACCATGTCAGTTTGAGAGTACCAAGGCACTTTCACCGGAGGTAGTGGTCCATTAATGGTTTTTCACATCATATTTTCAAGTCTGGTTGGAGAAAATGATATTGGAGCATCAAAACTGTATGGCACCTAATAACTTGTGAACACACTCCAGTATGTTGACGGTTTTCATGCCAAGCCTCGGTGACTGTGAAACATAGGGACAAAACAAGATTGCTCCTTGAGTACTTATATTAATGAGAAAAATATGACTCACTCCTTGACATATTGATACTAAAAAATACCAATGCTAGCTTAAAAGTTAACAGCTTATTTTGAAGGGGAAAAAGTGATAATTTCCCATTACATCAGAAACTTTAAAATCTAAGCATAACAGAAAATCTGTATTTTTCAAATAGAAAAGAGTTTTGAGACTCTTGGATTATGAAATGTAGAACTTCAAAATTGCCCAGTGTAGATGTGGCCTGGTTCTTTGGAGGAATCTAACCACATTCCCTAAATTAATATGAAGAGTGATGTTAGTTTTAGCCCTCTCCATTTTTCTTCTGCTGGGTGTAACGGGGCTTTAAAAAGCACAATTACCACACTGCAATCAATCACACCCAGTCGGCCACATTATTGGTATAAATGTTATCCCTAAGCCCACAAGTTTAAAAAATTGTTTTAAAACATCAACCTTAGAGAATTTATTTAAGAGGGCATTGATCTAATATAGACCTCATAGCCTTAAGTAGTTTTTGACTGTGTGCGTATGGCCAAGAATTTTACTCCAGCCCAGCTCTGCTGTTTACTGAAGTGCCTGGCACTTAGTGGACACTATTTTAGCACATACTGCTTTCTTCATATCCTGTTGGTAGTGAAGGGGGAAAGTCCCCTTCAATATATAAAGAGAATCCACAAATCTGATCAAACGCCTCTTTAGGGACCAAAGAAGTATTGCCAAATCCTGCTCTTCCTTTGAACAGGGCAAGAGCTTTATGACCTGATGGCTGACAGCTGTCCCTGGATAAAGTGTAGAGAATTCTCAGGGATAGAATGATGTTAATGTGCTCATGGCAGCAGAGTGATTGGTTGCTCAAGGAGCTGTTCTCCCGTCACCCCTGTTAGACAGGGTCTCACTACTGTAGCACAGGCTAGCCTCCACCTCATAATCTTCCTGCCTCAGCCTCCTGTGTGCTGGTGTTACAAGAGTATGTTAGACAGGGTCTCACTACTGTAGCACAGGCTAGCCTCCACCTCATAATCTTCCTGCCTCAGTCTCCTATGTGTGGTATAGGAGTGTGTTGCCACATCCAGCTGAACCTGTACATTTTTTCCCAAACTCAGTTTTGGTTTTCTTAGTGTTCAGCAGCTATACTTCCAATACATTCAACAGCTAGCTTCCCTGCTTAATTGTAATCACTCATTTTCTACTTACTTGATGTTAAATTTATCTTAACCAAATTATGAAAAAGAAGCAAGTGTTACCCTGATTTTGTCTTTCCTAGGTTGATATTCCAGAAGGAAGAAGTGGAAAAAGAGAATCATTTTCGTCTCACTGTGCTAAGTAAGTTTGGTCTGTGTTCTTTTGTACAAAATAAAAGGAAGAAATGAAGAATTTCTAAGCTTAATCATTCCCATTGCATGATTAGCCAGATTCTCAGTGTCTTTAATTCGGAGGAAATTTTATTTGCTTAACATGTGAGAGTGAGAGGCTGGAGACATGGCTCAGTGGTTAGGATGTATCCTGCGCCTGTAGAGGACCCAAGTTCAATTTCCAGTACCCACATTAGGTAGCTCACAACCACCCAACTCCAGTTCTAGGGGATCTGGTGCCCTCTGCTGGCCTTTGAGGTGTGTACATGCACACCCACACCTTTTAGAGGGGCGCAGAGGGAAAAGAGAGAGAAAGGAAAAAAAGACAGGGAAGGAAGGAAATAAGGAGAGCCTGGAGAAATGGTTCATCAATTGAAAGCAACTTACAGAGGACCTGGGTTCGATTTTAGCACCCACCTGTGGTTCACAACTATCGGTAACTCCAGTTCCAGGAGATCCAATGCTTCTTCTGACCTCTGTGGGCACCAGGCGTGTGGTACACATATATACTTCAGGCAAAACATTCATGCGCATAATGAATAAAAAAAGAAAACTGTGAAAAGAGAAACACATGTAAAAGTCAGTGCAGCAGGCTGATAGACGCTTCAGCAGCCTTCCCTACAGGCCTGGAGACAGTGACAGAGGAGCCTCAGGGAACTTGCCCTGGCCCGGCTGCAGCCTGCACAGGTGGTCTTGTCATCATAGTGTGGTTTCCTGGTGTTTATTTGCAGCTTTTCTAGAAACTTCAACTGTTTTCCTCATGAAAACTATGTCTATCTTATAGAACTATGAATCCTACAAAAATCAGCCAGGTGAGGCCAGGGCCCAGCTCAGTGGCCAAATGCTTGCCTAGCAATGTATACAGCTCTGGGTTCGAATCCCACCTATGAAAACAAGAAACTGCACCCTGGTAGATGTCTTGTGTTGTTTTGTTTTTAAGGACTAGACAAAGGTGAGGGAAGAGTTAAACTGTGGTCTCTCCTGTGTGTTCCTGTGTTCATGAGACCTTTCCAGGGGTTGATGGGCCTTTTATGTCTCCTCATAACTCGTGTGTGATTTAAAGCCCTGCCACAATGCAGCTTTATATTCTAGTTAAATGAGCAAATTAGTGCAATTCACTACCTGGTGAAGACTGTAAACCTGTCTGTGAATAGGTCAGGTATCAGGAGGTGTTCCCAGGGGACTGGAGACAATAAATGCAAAGGTTATCCCAAATAAGAAAACTTTCGGGCCCACAGCATCTAGTCATTGGTACTCCAGGCTGCATTTCTACTCTGAGCAACAGATACCACCCAGGCAGGCTGAGTTTCAACGGGCTTGAACAGCCATTGATCTGCTGGCCCGGCTTCCATCCAAATTGAATTCAGCAAGGGCCAGCCTTCCAGTTACAGGCAGTTGTTTCCTCGTGAGATTTCTGCTGCTGACACCTCCTCTCTGAGGCCTCACATCAAAGGTCTGGAATTAAATCAAGCCTTCTACAGACCAAGCTCTACCTCCGCTTGTCTCTTATTTTCCGTCAAGATTGCAGATCCCTAAAGGGTGTTTCAGTCTCGGGAACGCAGCCGTCTTAGAGGCGGGACACAATCCTTGCCGAGCAACCCAACTTTGTTTTCCTTGGCCTTCTAACTTGTTGGGCTCCTTTGTCCCTTCAGCTGGCTGGTGCAGTCAGTGCAGAGTGAGCATCCTCTCTGCCTGGCAGATGCTCCTCTCGCACTGTCCTCATTCTTAAGCAAGACTTTGATGTCTTGCCCTGAGATTCTCAGGGGGGAGTACTCCCAATCCCCGCGTGTTTGTGATTGAAAGGGTTCAGACTAGGCCATGCATGACTTTGGCACAAAGACACAGCCACATGGAGTCTGGGGAGATTCTGTAATTAAATAAAAAGTAACCAAAAGGCAGATGTGCGGTGTAGACTACCAGTCAGTCAGCTGCTGGTCCGGAATGACGCTTGAAGTCTCTGCCCTTGAGCCTGGCGCTTCCATGTGAAGGGCCTCCCTATCTAGAAATTAGCCTTGTCGTTTAGACATGTTTAGATATATTTTCATGGAAGTTTTTTTCATAGAACAAATATACCTTGTTCCATAGTAAACAGGATATTTATTGAAAGACTGGAGCAAGTTGAAAAGCTTCTTTTTTTTTTTTTTTTAAAGTTACTGCTAGAGAACACTTTATTCTGGTTTTTATGGTGGTTTGGTTTTGTTTTGGTTTTCCAGCAGAGTTTCTCTGTGTAGCCTTGGCTGTCCTGGGGTTCCCTCAGTAGATCAGGCTCATCTCAAACTCACAGAGGCCTGCCCCTGCCTCCCGAGTGCCCAGATTAAAGGCATGCACCGCCGCCACCGCCACCACCCGTCACTTTTTCTGTCTTGAGAAGTGTTACTGAGCCAGCAATGAAAGGTAGTGATGCACACCTTTAATCTACAGAGCGAGATCCAGGACAGCCAACGCTACACAGAGAAACCCTGTCTCGGAAAACGAAAACAAAAACAAACTCAAGTGTTGCTTAATGATAACTTGGAAGCAAAGCCAGTTAGGGTCTTTAGTCTTTTGTGAATGCTCTTAAGTTTAACCCATATTCTTCTTTGTCCAGAGGCCCACGATGTGTTGCCCGGTTTGAATATATCGGAGACCAGAAGGATGAGTTAAGTTTCTCAGAGGGAGAAGTAATTATTCTTAAAGAGTACGTGAATGAGGAATGGGCTAGAGGAGAGATTCGAGACCGAACTGGGATCTTCCCCCTTAACTTTGTGGAACTTGTTGAGGATCATCCCACATCTGGTGCAAATATTTTAAGTGAGTATGGAGAATATGTGCTTATTGTGTCCTTGTCTAATTCAAATGAACCAGTAATTAATAACACTTAAGATGCTTAATAATCCATATTGTATTCATAGATAGAAGGAGAACTTACTTTGAATGGTAATTTATGTCAGAAACTGGTTTTATTTATTGTTTTAGGTAGTTAGCAATGGTTACATGTGAGAAATGACCAAGACTTCTAGACAGTGCATTGTACAGGTAATTGTGAGTCCTGGTCCACAGTTAAACAGTCCCAGGAAGCTGACACAAGAGACTGGTCTGGAATCCCAGACTCCACACTCTTACCCACCCAACAATTTTCCTCTAACACTAATAAGTCTTTCCATCTGACTTTTTTTTTTAAATGTAGACACAAAGGTGCCACCGAAGACCAAAAATGAGACCCCCGGCCCAAATTCTCAGGTAGGCTGCTTGAGTGAATGACTGTATTATCCACATCGAAACCCTGGGAGAGTGGATGCTAAATTATTGAGAGAGAACAATATGAAACCACTGTTCTTGTTATATAGCGAACGTTTGCAGTAGATGGGATGGCTGATACAATACTGCACAGAAAGTTCTTGGGGAGCTGTGCAGACCCTGGTAGAAAATGAGAAAATAGGCAGTGTACCTTTTGGTCTCTCCTTCCTCTTCTTCCTCCCAAATAGCCCCCAGGTCTGTTTGCATGTCACATGTGTTCCATTCCATACTCTCTTCTGTGTAGAGGGGTGTTGAGTTAGGGTCTGTGTGGCCCAGGCTGGCCTTGAACACCTTATCATCCTGCCTCAACCTCCCAAGTGATGATAACACAAGCAAGCACAACCCTGCCTGCTGCCCTCTCTCTCTTCTCTCCTTAAAGCTCTTCTTCCTCTCTCATGATCTTCATTCTAGTTTCATGACCTACACACACACACACACACACACACACACACACACACACGTACACACACATACACACACACATACACACACACATACACACATACACACATACACACACATATACACACACATACACATACACACACATACACATACACACACACATACACACACATACACACACACACCTACACACACACACACATACACATACACATACACACACACATACACATACACACACATACACACACACATACACATACACACACACATACACAACACACACACACACACATATACACACACACACACACATACAATTAGTTTGTTTGGGTTGGTGTTTTTGTTTAATTTTCCTTTTTTTTTTTTTTTGGTTTGTGCTTTGTTGTGAGACAGAATCTCATTCTGTAGCCCAGGCTGGCCTCAAATATATGACAATTCTCCTGCCTCAGCTTCCCAGTGTTGGGATTACAGGTGTGAGCCACCAAACCTAGCAGATAAGAGTTTCTGTTTTTGTTTTGTTTTTTTGCTTTGGGTTTTTGTTTTGGTCGGGCAGTTACTGAGAGGGGAAGTAGAAAGCGTCCCACCAGGCACGTGGAAAGCGTTCTTTCTGTGTCCTGTCACATCACTTTCACAGCAACCCGTAAATGAAACCAAAACTCAGAGAAGCATGGTGTCACACAAAACCAGGAAATGCCCAAGCTGGACCTGGAACCCTTGCCTGCCTGGCTGCCCAGCCCTTGCTCTTAACCAGTACCCTCACTGCCTGTTAGAGGTTCCCATCCAACTTGGAAGAGCTGCTGCCTCTTCACAGGGCAGAACCTTCCTCTAATGCGTCGGGGAAGTTAAAGACATGGTTTTGCTATGTAGACAGACAGGCTTCAAACTCTAGAGAGATCCGCCTGCCTCTGCCTCCTAGGGACTGGGATTAAAAGGTGTGTACCACTATGTCTGGTGGATAAGTATTTTTTTTAAGATTTATTTATTTATTATGTATACAGCATGTCTGACTGCAGGCCAGAAGAGGGCTCCACATCTCATTACAGATGGTTGTGAGCCACCATGTGGTTGCTGGGAATTGAACTCAGGACCTCTGGAAGAGCAGTCAGTGCTCTTACCCTCTGAGCCATCTCTCCAGCCCAAATATTTTTTTTTTCATTTTATCTTTTATTTGAATGGGTATTTTTGTTGTATGTATTCTCTGCATCATGACCATGCAGTGCCATGGGAGACCAAAACAGGGCATCAAACCCCCTGGAACTGGAGTTCCAGAGGATTGTGAGGCACCATTGAGTGCTGGGAACCAATCCCAGGTCCTCTGGACGAGCAGCAGTGCTCTGAAGCACTCAGCTATCTCTCCAGCCCCATGTGTTCTCTGAGAGAGAGACAGAGAGCGAGGGAGAGTTTATGTGCACCATATGTGTGCAGGAACCTGTGGAGGCAAGAGGAGAATGTCTTAGCGCCTGGAACCTGAGTGACAGGCAGTTTTAAGCTGTCGTGTGGGTGCTGGGAACCAACCTAAGTCCTTTGCAAGAACAGTAAGTGCTTTGAGCTGCTGAGGCATCTCTCCAGCACCACAGAAGATGTGCTCAGTGGAGAATTAGAAGTCCCCTATCTTCTTGTGATCTTAGAATAGATCACAAGAAAGAAGTTTCTGCTTAAATATTACATGTTCCTTAAAAGTAGCAAAGCCACAAATTCTGTCACACTTGTCACATAAAATTATACTTTAAGAAAAAAGTTATTGGAAATGTATTTCTGAAACTTGACAGTAACATAAAATACTAGATAATTTGAAGAAAACTTCAGGTTTTGAACTCTTACAATACCTTTGCTCTTTTTATATACTTATCTATTTATTTGGGTATGTTTGCACATGCATGTGAATGCCGTCAGAGGCCAGCAAGGGTGTTAGATCCCCCTTGTGATAGAGTTACAGATGATTGAGAGTGTGGCCTGACATGGGTCCTAGGGAACTGAACTCTCGGCTTCTGGGAGAGAAGCGCGTGCTCTTAACCACTGAGCCATCCCACCAGCCCCCATGACCCTTTCGCTTGTATTCCTCCTCATCTTTGAAGCCTTGGGATAAACCCTCACGTTCCTTACCAGACTCCCGCTTTGAAACAGGACAGCAGCATTTCCGGAGAGTGGTGCAAGGCGCTCCATAGCTTCACAGCAGAGGCCAGCGAGGACCTGGCCTTCCAACGTGGAGACCGGATCCTGATCCTGGAGCGGTTAGACTCGGACTGGTACCGGGGCCGACTGCGTGACCGGGAAGGCATCTTCCCCGCGGTGTTTGTGCAGCCCTGCCCAGGTATGACAGCTGCTGATGTGACCTACTCTTCAAGGGCCCACGGCTTAAACAGTGCATGTTCCTGTACCTGTGACCATGCTTGGCTTAAGTTTCTTACCCACATCTGGAGATGATTAATAAAGTCACTCCCACGCTTCTATGTCAGCTATGTGGAGGGGGAAAGATACAGATATCACTAAATAACGGCAGACTTTGACTAATAGACTTTGGACAATTCTTTTCGGGCTAAGTGAACATCCTTTTTTTTACTTTTTATTTTTTGCAAGTTAAATAAATTCAAAACTAATTGAAAATATTTAAAGAGTGACAAGACAGGTTCTTAGGATGTTTGTGTTTTGTGTGGTTGTCTTCCTGCATATTTGAGATTCTTGTGTCTTTGCAGCTGAGGCAAAAAATGTGGCTACCACAGTATTGAAGGGGAGGAAGGTCAAAGCCCTGTATGATTTCCTCGGAGAAAATGAAGATGAACTCTCTTTCAAGGTCAGACTGTGTATCTTTTTATACCTCACGACCACTACACATTTTGCAATGCACATATGAATAGAATATTGATCATTATTTAAGAATGAAGAGCTCCCAGACCCCAATTGTTAGGTAAGGGACGAGAGCTGGTAGAGCTGGGCATGGTAACACCGTCCTATAATTCCAGTTCTCAAGAGGCAGATTGTAGAAGGATCATATGTTTGAAGCTAGCTTGAACCTTGTCCAAAGTGGGAGAGGGGTGGGGGGTAGCTAGAACAAGTGAATAAGGCCTGATTAAGGCCTGGTAGTTTACATCATCAGCTGTCATTTAAGGACTGAGGGAAAACCTTAGCATAGTAATCATAGCCTTCAAACGATCCCTGTAGCTTGGCTTTAATAATATCAGATCTTGATATGGGAGTTTTCATTAAGACTGCTTTCCTTAGCCCTCCCAGCCTGCTGTTAACATCTGGATGGAGAAGTCCGATAGCACTGGCTACTGTTTTCCACAGTAGCCTGATAAGAGCTGTTCTTGTCCACAAAGACACCCACCAGTGCTTTGGGAAACAGCCCCAAAGTGCTGAGCTGAATTATGGAGATTTTTGTAAATATCCAAATATAACCCCGATCTTCCTTACCAAAAAAGTGTCTCAGCCGGGCGGTGGTGGCGCAGGCCTTTAATCCCAGCACTCAGGAGGCAGAAGCAGGCGGATCTCTGTGAGTTCAAGGCCAGCCTGGTCTACAAAGCGAGTTCCAGGAAAGGCACAAAGCTACACAGAGAAACCCTGTCTTGAAAAACCAAAACAAAACAAAATTTAAAAAAAAAAAAAAAAAAAGTGTCTCTTATTTTCCCAAATGTGGAGATGAAGTATGTTTCTATGAGCCCTGGTCAGAGGATAGCACCGGGCAGAGCTTGGGGACTGCACTGTAAGAGACTGTAGTTGGTGTTGCCAGACAGCTGTGGCACAGTGGTAGCGTCTCCATCTTTGAAGGCATTTCATCACAGGCCAAGAATGAAAGCCTCTGGAAGGAGAGGCATAAGATGTGAGCCAGAACAGAGAACTGCCCGAACCAAGGTTTCACTCACCTATACAGAGGGTGCCGACCAGCCCAAGACAGGGTGCCGACCAGCCCAAGACAGGGTGCCGACCAGCCCAAGACAGGGTGCCGACCAGCCAAGCGGGACTGCCTGAGAGGTGTCGGGTGAAGTTGCTAACTCCTACTTTGTGACCATTTCCTTTATTCTAAGACTGTTCTTTTAGATTAAAATATCGGGCTGAAGAGATGGCTCAGAGGTTAAGAGCACCAACTACTCTTCCAGAGGTCCTGAGTTCAATTCCCAGCAACCACATGGTGGCTCACAGCCATCTGTAATGAGATCTGGCACCCTGTTCTATATACATAATAAATAAATAAATCTTAAAATATCATTTCTACTATAAAATATTGTTAATAAACAGCAGGCATATCTAAGTTAATAACTTTAATCTTTTTCTAATGCCTTGATCCACACACTCCTTAAGTTTGGAAACTCTTGCCTTGCTTCATCTCAGCCTTGCAAATCTGCAGCACAAGATTTATTCCTTGTCTTCAGGTAAAATGTTGTAGGTGAAGAATCTGAATTCAAACTTTTGGGGTGTTATGGCTTTCATTTATGTCGAGTCATAGAATTCACAGCATACCCCACAAAGAACAGGTTGTCTTCACGAATGGGTGGTTTGTAAGTCAAATAGTTGTGGAGTTTTGTTGTTGTTGTTGTTGTTAATGGACTCTTTAAATAAGATGTAACTTTTTTGTAACAAAATTTGGATAGCCAAAATTTTACATATTTAAGCAAAGCAGAATAGATAAATGACATCTGATAGTCCCCCGTGTTTTCAGTCCACTCTCCATAAAGGAAAGACTTTAATCAAATAAGTTTTGCCGACAGCTAAGAAATCCATTTATCCTGGTAAAGATATTTTTTGAAGTAGCTAGGGTCATCTTTGACCGTGGCAGAACTTTAAAGCCAGGCTCTAAGAAGTTCCTGGGCATCATAAGGAACAAACTCCTGCGTTTTCGTCTGACAAAGTAATGATAATTTTCACATGTGCAGGACACACTAGCACTGTGGCTAGCACAGATGCAGAGAAAGCAGTGTTCTGTGTCAAGGCAAAGCACATAAGACGGGTCTGGATGAAAACGGATGCTGGGGCTAGGGAGGGATGGAATGAACCACCCGTTAGAGGGAAACACTGAGCAAGAATTAAAACAGAGTATCATATGCTCAGGCTGATACAAAGCAGTTTTACAATAACTTTCCACTGTAATGTAGCCTCTTTTTGGAATATGGGCCCTAGAATACCCTGAGGTTAGAATTCTGGCTCTACGCTAATTGTATGTGCAATCCTGACAAGTTGTGTGATGTCTGAGCTTCAGATTCTCCACCTGTAAGACAAGGAAATTTAAAGCTGGGGAGATAGTCAGGGCTAGGCACTGGCTGCATGCGTCAGGATCGGGATTCGGATGCCCGGGAGCCATGTAAGTGCCAGGAGGTCAGGACAATCTGGTGGAGACAGGGACCCACAAAGCAAGCTGGCTAGCTAGACTAGCTGAATCAGTGAGTTCTGGGTTCAAGTAAGAGACCTTCCCTTGGTGTATACGGTGGAGAATGATTGAGGGAGGCACTTGGCATCAACCTCCAGCTTCCACGTGTATACACAGACACAGGCACAGGCACTTGTGCACACACGAGCCCACACGCAGAAACATGAACACACATATGCGTACCCACCACACACACACACACACACACACACACACACACACACACACACGTTCATCTTTTGTAAGGAACAGACTAGAACAACGCACACAGGGAGCAGATGGCTCACTCTTTTATCTGGAATCTTTACGGAAGCATGACAGTCAGTGTGTCCCTCGTTGATGGCCCTCCTGAGTAGCAAAGCCGCACTCCCTGTCTCTCTCTGTTGAGTCTGTTATTTACTACACTATACCTATATTACCAAGAACAGTGTCTTCCACGTAGTAGGTATTCTGTTAACCCTTGTTTGGTGAAAATATGTATGCTTGTGTGTATATAACTGACACTGTTATTGATTAAAGAGTGATTCAGATTAGGGATTATGAACATAAGCAGGAAACAGTATGCAACAAGGCTGACAGTGGTGGGGGATTGAGTTTACTTTGAGAAAAAGAGGCCTGCAAGCAAATGTCATCATTAGGTATACATCATCTGTGTGGCTTATCATTTAATCCTCTCTGCAAATCAAGATAAATGAGTTCTATAAAGAGAAGATTATTCACGCCGCTCCAGGTAGGCTACGCTCTGTGCTTATACCCTGCAGAAACCAATAATGATTTCTAACTCCTGTCTTCTTCCAGGCTGGAGATGTAATAACAGAGCTGGAGCCCGTGGATGATGACTGGATGAGTGGAGAGCTCATGGGAAGATCTGGAATATTTCCCAAAAACTACGTTCAGTTTCTACAAGTCAGCTGAAGGTGAAGCTTGGCTGTTCCTTGGCACGAGCACTCACTTGGACTATCAGATATTTTGCACTATTTTTAACAGAAATATCGAGGATGCCTGTGGTACACTAGGATTTCGAGAGCGGAAAACGTGTAGGGTTACAGTTTAGCTTCATTCGTAGTGGAAAGGTGTACGTGAACCGTGAGTGAGGAAGTCAGCAGGGAAATGTCAGTGGGGATGGCAGGCAGATGCACACGTCCCCTGGGGAGTCATGTGGTGATGGCAGCGTGGGGAGGCTGACAAGCAGGAACTGTACTCATACCCTCTCCCCATCAGCAGACGTGAGTTAACCATGCTTCTTCATTTTCTACTTTAAAGAGAGGACGTTTGACATGCTACATGCTGTAGCTATCAGGACATGGATGGTAATCTGAATTTTGTTTTTGATATTCAAAGGAACTCTAACAGCTTAAGCACATTAGTCTTAGTCCCAGGGCAAAGTCTTGCTTCAGGACAGATAGTTTGGTAACTAGTGGAACATTTACAGGCAGAGGGGAAAATAAGCTCATGTTCCCCCAAATGCTGCTTGTGTTTCCCAGCATTTGTCCAGGGACTTGAAGGGGTCCAAACAACCAAAACCATCCCTGAGATGCCTTGCTAATACAACTAACCCTCCCACAGACATGCCACACTTATCTCTTCATCCATGTATACTTTATGTTAACAGGGTTACTATGAAGCACACGTTCTGAATCTGCAATCATTCCTTTGACAATTACTGGTACCCAAAGGAAAACTCATTTTCTTTGCATTACCCCAGTAATACATAAAAGCTGTGTCTTGTTATAGTAGTACATTATGAATCATGGATAGTATCTTAGAATACAGAGCAAACAGTAAGATGAAAAACAGTACCAAGGCCTCGTAGCTTATTTCTTCTCAATATAATCAGAAGGAAAAATAATTTAAGAGGACTGAAAGCTGGTGCGGCTCCCCACCCCCACCCCCAGCTCATCTCCACAGTTATTGGAGTAAACACAAGAACCACTTTCCTGCTGACCAGGGCAGCACGTTCTGAGTTTAAAAAGTGGTTCTTGCGTGACTGAATCAATTACAGTTTACAAACTAAAGCCAAATGGATTGAAGACAATCTTCCTGACGGATCAGTGGGTTGACATTTCACTGGAAATGTGAGACACTCCCCAACAAGGTTCATGGCTTTCTTCTGTTTTTGAGAAGAGTTCCATGTGCTGGACCATGTCTTAGTTTTGTGTGTTTTTCCCATTCTCCAAAAAGCTGGACAAACAGCAATTACCCGAACACGTGGCTTCTGTAAGGAAGTAATATTTACTTTGTCTTGGACTAAATTTTCTATCCCTGGCATTTGGTTTTGGAATTTGGGATCTGGAGTTTCTACTACGTTTTGGGAATGAGTGTATAGGGGAAATTCTTGTCAGTTTTCACTGGAATCAGTATCATGAGACCAGGATGACTTAAAGTGTTATCCGAACTAAATTCTCATTTGTAGCCAGCTGTACAGGAGCAAGAAGGGGTCAAGGGGGTGGAGTGGGGCATGTGAGATTTTGACTAAGATTTCAATGTCTAATAGTAAAGATTCTGAAAAACCTATCTTTATTGAAGAAAAAAATTCCTCTTAAATATTGGCCTTCTGTAAGCAGAGTGGTAAGTGCAATAGTTGTGTATCTACTTGACACTATAATAAACTGAACTGAACTTTTCAATTCCTTATCTCAGGCTATACTGCATTTTTCAGAATGTAGATGGTATCTTCCTTATCCTTGTATCTCCAGTCCTTTGCACAGGTGGGTGAGATGGCTCTTTGCTAGGCAGGCTTGCTGGACAGACAGATGGACAACTTTCACAGGCAGCAACAGCACTATCTTGAGTCTACTTGATACCTTTCCTCTTTGTTGACAGAAATATACATTGAAACAAATTCAGTTTTTGTCACTTCATTCTACCATGTTCTGGTTTGTTTGGTATTTATTTCTCTCTCAACTAATAGAAAGCAAAATGTAGCTGTGGGGTTTCTATAGGTACTTTCTTATTATATGTAGTGATTGAAGTCAAGGCAAATACCAACAATGTTCCAAGAAAAAAAAAAAAAATTGTATGTAGAGGAAATTTTATAAGAAATGGGACTAATTGTTGAGTTAGTTTCCAGGATTTTTAGGTGACAGCTTGATTTTGGTCATCTTTGTCAGCTTTTCATGGCTGTGACAAAATGCCTGATTATAGACAACTTAAAGGAGAAAATATTTGTTTTGGCCTGGTTTCAGAGTTTTCAGGCCAAGGCCATCTGGCTCCATCACCATGGCATGCCAGAACATCATGTCGGGGAGCTTTTGGCCATATACAATCCATGAAGGAAGAAGCAGGAAAGCTGGGGGTGGGGTGGGGGGTAGGGAACAGGAGGAGAGAAAAAAGAAAGGGCGAGGCAGAAGACATGCCCTTCAAAGAAACATCCCTGGTAGCCTTCCTCCGCCTCCTAATATCCAGCTGTGCACTCATCAGTGGACTCCATCCATCAAGGATTAATTAGTTCATTCGTCAGGACCTGATCACACCTAAGTAGTGCTTCTAGATAGAGAGCCAAATCTTCAACACATGAACCTTCTGGGACACCTTCACACCCAAACCACACATCATACAAACCTCCTGAAATACTCCATTTTTGTATTAGGTTTAAATTGAAGAGACCATTTTTAATATATTGTCCTTTGTTTTTGGTTTTTTCTTTGCTGTATAGGGGATTGAACCCAGTCCTTGTGCATACTAGGCAAGCACTCTACTACTGAGCTACATTCTCCAAACCCAGTATATTATCCTTTGAACCCTAAAAAATGAGGTGTTTCCTTAGATGTCCTTGTATACCTTGCCGTAGTAAGAATGTAACTTCTTTTATTGCTCTTGGAAATCAATAACATTCAGAAGAATATTCTGTTAGTGTATTTATCAAAATGTATCATTAGAACTGACATTTTACTTATAGACTGTAAGGCAGTGTCCCTAAAAATTGCTGTTGGGTTTTCAGTTTCTTCAATCTGAGTTCGTAAACCTGAGAAAACAGCAGTGGATATGTGGGTCAGGTACAAGGGATTATTTTCACTTTGATGAGAACATTAATGGTTTCTTTTAATTAATATCAGATGCACATAGGCCACAAGACATGATTCAATGCCATCTTGAATGTCACTGAATAAATTCATGAGCTGGTTTTCAGAACTAATGGGAAATCATTTTCTTCCTCACTTGTTACTTCACTGTGTGGGAAACAAAGTTCAGAGCCTCACTCGGAACACTGCCGCCATCTAGGGGCCTCCCCTTTCATCACAAGTCTCCTTTTCTACCTCAGCTCAACGAGGAGATTGCAGGCCCTGGCCACTGGCAGAGCCCTCAGTGTAGCCTAGCTCCGCTGCCGACCACTCCAGTGTCTTTTCCGAGTACTATGCTGAAGTGATGTGTTTCTCTTCAGCCTTTAAAGTTGTTTATGTGGCTGGAGAGATGGCTTAGCAGATAAGAGCACATCCTGCTCTTCCAGAGGACCCAGCACCCATGACAGGCAGCTCGCAACTGCCTGCAGCATCAGCTGGAGGACTTGAAACCCTTTTCCAGACTCCAGGGGCTCCTGCATCCAGGTGGCTTTCACTCACACAGACACAAAGATATGAATAAAAATTAAGTCTTTAGGGCTGGAGAGATGGCTCAGAGATTAAGAGCACTGACTGCTCTTCCAGAGGTCGTGAGTTCAATTCCCAGCAACCACATGGTGGCTCACAACCATCTGTAATGAGATCTGGTGCCCTCTTCTGGCCTGTAGCCATAGATGCAGACAGAACATTGTATACATAATAAATAAATAAATCTTTTTTTTTGGGGGGGGGGGGGGGCTGAGGACCGAACCCAGGGCCTTGTGCTTGCTAGGCAAGCGCTCTACCACTGAGCTAAATCCCCAACCCAGATAAATAAATCTTTTAAAAAAATTAAGTCTTTAAAATGTTTTTGGTATTTTCTTAGCCTGTAAAAGTTTACAACCGCTCCTACAACTCATTAAAAAGAAGCCCACGGGTGTTCCTGTAAAAGCAGTACAGGGAGACTGATGGAGGAGGGTCTTGGAAAGCAAGGAGGGAAGGAGAAGGGGAGGAGGGGGAGGGATTGATTGCACAGAACAAATTAAAACTCTGAAATTTTTACGATTTATTTTATGTGAATATTTGTGTGTGTGTGTGTGTGTGTGTGTGTGTGTGTGTGTGTGTGTGTGTGTACCATATGCCCATGCAAGTCAGAAAGTGTTGGCTCCCTCGGAATTAGAGTTACAGATGGTTTTGAGCCACCGTGTGGGTGCTGGGAATTGAACTCAGGTCCTCTACAAGATCAACCAGTACTCCTAACCACTGGGCCAACTCTCCAGCCTCTGAAATGTTCTTCCAAGTAGAAAAGAAATACAAGCCGAGCTGGTCACAAGTGCCTGTGGTCCCAGCATTTGGGAGGTATTGGCAGGCAGATCCGAAGTTCAAGACTACTTGGTTACTCAGTGAATTCAAAGATAGCCTGGGCTATATGAGACTGTCTAGGAGGACAGTTTGTGGGGAAGAAGTCCTGTCAGTCTCTTTTATGAAGCCATTGTATACCAACGTTAGCTACAAACTCCAGCGTCCACTAATGGGTAGTTCCTTTCTCTGTGACTGGTTACACTTCAGGTCTGTAGTGTCCGTAAGGTTGTGTAACAAGCCATCCTCAAACTTTGTGTCAGATAAAAGTAATCCAAGATGAGTCTGGGGAACATTCTGGGCGATTCTAAACAAATCCTAATGTATATACAGTAGGGATTGTCTTTATCTACTTCAAGTAATAATCCGCCAACATTCTTTTCAGAATGACTCAAATTCATGCTTCAGGAAATATGACTGTTGGTTGTGTTCTCTTCAAAAACTAGCCAGCCACCTTTTTGTGTTTGTAACAGGGCCTCCCTCTGTAGCCCAGGTAGAGCTAACTCATGACCCCTGCTTGAGCCTCTCAAGGGCTAGAATTGGTCGTTTGCCACATCTGGCTGACCAACGATCTAAATACCATCCTATATTTATTCTTTCTTTCTATTTAACTTCTTTTTAAAAGAAAACAAGTGAGCTGGGTGGTGGTGGTGGTGGTGGTGGTGGTGGTGGCACACGCCTTTAATCCCAGCACTTGGGAGACAGGCAGGCGGATCTCTGAGTTCAAGGCCAGCCTGGTCTACTGAGTGAGTTCCAGGACAGACACCAAAACTACTCAGAGAAACCCTGTCCTTGAAAAAAAAAAAAAAAAAAAAAGGGGGGGAAAGAGAGAGAGACAGAGAGAGGAGGAGGAGGAGGAGGAGGAGGAGGAGAAGAAGAAGGAAAGAAAGAGAGAGAGAAAAAGAAAAAAATGAAAAAAAAAAAAAACAAAAAGCCAGGTGTGGTGGCACACGCCTTTAATCCCAGCTCTCGGGAGGCAGAGGCAGGCGGATCTCTGTGAGTTCAAGGCCAGCCTGGTCTACAAAGCTAGTTCAGGACATGCTCCAAAGAGAAACCCTATCTCGAAAAACCAGATAGATAGATAGATAGATAGATAGATAGGTACGTACATACATACATTACATACATACCACAACTTGTTTACTCAATCCATTAGGCTGTTAGTACACTGAATAAAATTGGCATCAACCTTGTCATAGTTATTGTTCTGTTGCTATGAAAAGATACCATGACAAAGAAGAACCTGTAGAAGGAAGCATTTAATTGGGGACTTGTTTTGTGTTTTAGAGGGTTAGTCCATGGCCATCATGGCAGGAGACAGTGGCAATAAATGGAGAGCTGAGAACTTTACATCCTGATCTGCTGGCAGCAGGCAGAGGGAGAGACACCAGGCCTGGCCTGAGCTTTTGAGACCTCAAAGCCTGACACCCATAGCACACCTCCAAGGCCATACTTGATACTTCCAAAACAGTCCTACTACCTCGGAACCAAGAATTCAAACATCAGAGCTTAAGGAAGTCATTCTCATCTAAACCACCAGAAACTTTTAAAACTAGTGTGTTGTGTGGACATAACATTTCTTTTAGACAAATACCTACGAGTAGGATAAAATGAAAGCAGTGGTGTGCACTTGAAGGCCCAGGAACTTGAGAGGCTTTGGCAGGATATCACTTCAGCCCAGTGCCTAAAACTAACCTAAGCAACATGTAATAAGACCTATTTTTTTTTAAAAATAATTAGGCGCTGGGTGGTGGTGGCAGCGAACGCCTTTAATCCCAGCACTCAGGAGGCAGAGGCAGGTGGATCTCTGTGAGTTCCAGGCCAGCCTGGTCTACAGAGCAAGATCCAGGACAAGCACCAAAACTACACAGAGAAACCCTGTCTCGAAAAACAAAAACAAAAAACAACAAAATAATAATTAGGCTAGGCGTGGTGATGCACGCCTGTAATCCCAGCACTGGGGAGGCAGAGCCAAGCAGATCTCTGTGAGGTCAAGGCCAGCCTGACCTACATAGCAAGTTCCAAGACAGCCAGGGGCTACATAGAGAAATCATGTCTCTCAAAAACAAAATTAAAAAAAAGATCAAGGCCAAGGGTGGTGGTGCATACCCTGAATCCTACATTGCTTGGGAGACAGAGACCTGGTAGATATTGGAACCCTGATACCGTCTCTTTTTGCATCTTGGCTGCCATGTAGTAAGTAGCCTCTTCTGCCACACCTACCTAATATGTTATACTGTCACTCAGGCACAAAGGCGGTGGTGCCAAGCAACCAAAAACACCATGACAGAAAGCTGACCAACAGATATGTGCTGAGATACTTTTTAAAATATGTGCACCACAAGCACACCTGGTCCCCGGGGCGTTGTATCTCCTGAAGCAGAATTATTGATAACTGAGCTACCATGTGGGTGCTAGCAATTGACCATAGTCCTCTGGAAGAGCAGCCAACGCCCTTAACCACTGTGCCATCTCTCCAATCCTGGTATTTACTCCAGAAGTCAAATTTGCTTCAGAATCAGGGAAGTACCTGTAATTGATTGGTGCCTTTTTTGGGGGGTAGAGGGGCGGGTTGAGGGTTTTGTTTGTTTGCTTGTTGTTTTTTGTTTTGTTGAGACAGGGTTTCTCTGTGTAACAGCCCAAGCTGTCCTGGAACCTGCTCTGTAGACCAGGCTGGTCTCAAACTCACAGAGATCGGCCTGCCTCTGCCTGGAATTAAAGGTGTGCTCCACAGTGCTTTGTGTTTTATACATGTGGGCTTGCTGCTGTTTCATAAATCCTAGTAGAAGACATGAGGCTACTGGATCAGAAACTGAAAACTTTACAGCAGTATTGGCTGATTTTGTGTTCCTTTGTTTCCCATGCCCTAAATCCTGAGGGCCCATACTGTAACAGGTTATTGTAAGGGGCAGCATTTTAAGATTTTTCACTCTGGTACCAAGTGGAAGCAAGCCTACTTTCCCTAGGGGAGACATCACCTTATCCCTCAGGATTCACAGGATGTAAATATAAATATGACATGGTACATGTCAAGAGCAGCCAATGGGTTATATTTTTGGCAGTGTATGTACTAGAATAAGTACGTAGAAACACATAGGATTTGTGGCAGATTGCCTGTCACTCATGTATGACACACTATTGACTAACCTTGACTTACCTTTTATGCTATTATGAGGGCTACAGTTAATCTAACCAACAGAGGCTAGAGCCAGATCCACTCAGACACTTCATTAAGGTTATCATCAATCAGCAAAACTCCTCAAAGGCCCCGCTGAAGCACTGACCTCAGGTACACACTCGAGTCCCAGGCAGACATATTGGAGTTAAGTCTCTGCAGGAGTAAACCTGAATTTGCAGATAACCACAAGGAGTTGTAAGTTACAGAGCCATATAAACTACCCAAGACCACTCACATGAAAAGCACACTGGCCAGGTTGAATCAAGATTGTGTTGGTCTTTGTGTGTGTATTCAGGTTTGGACGCTGTTGGTAATAGCAGAGGGCATAGCACAGTAGACTACTGTAGTAGGAATCTTAAAGGTTCTTATTAATAAAATCAAATTGTGGCCAGTTATTAGGGTGAATGATGGAAGATCTGAGAAGCAGAACAGACCACAGCTAGTTTCTTGACCTTGCTAATTTCTCAGGTGATCCCGTTTCCTCAGACTGCAAGCTTCTGTGTCCTCATCCCAATGGCTCTCAGCTTAATTGTGCTGCTACAAAGCCTGAATGCTCATCCAGCCAAATGCTTAACTTAGCTCCTGGTACTCACACCTTATATACCTTTCTGCTTTCTGTGTCACCACGCCTAGCTGTTTCTAAAGTGGCCTTGAACTCAAGAGAACCGGCTAGCTCTGCCTCCCAAGTGCTGAGATTAAAGGCGTGCACCACCACCGCCCAGCTTCTGCTATGGCTTGCTCTGACCCATTTTCTAGCCACTATTTCTGGCTCTGTTCTAGTGGCTGTCTGTTCTCTGACCCCAGATATATTTATTTCAGGGAACACACAATATTTTGGGGAACACAATACCACCACAGTCTACCAGCAAACCAGGTGTGATGCCTTTGATTCGGGTGACTGTGGGGCTAAGGATAGTGTGTCAGCTGGAAGTTCTGCCCTTCAGGATACCTGACAATGCCTAACAACATTTCTTTCACAACTAGGGTGTTATTGGCATCTATCTGGTAGGTAGAGACCAATGACCCTGCTAAATATCCTACACTGTACAGGGCAATCCCCTACCTGGTGAACTCTCTGGTCCAAAATACAGATATGCTCTTTACGACTGTGAGTCTCTGGTCTCTTCTATGCATTGTCACAAGGTAAATGGGCCTCCTCTGCCACGTTTGCCATCATGTACCTACCATGTCACTCCAAGCCCAAAGCAATGGGGCCAGTTGGTCCTGGACTGAAACCTCCAAATAAATCTGAGCCCAAATAAACCTCTCCTCTTTTCCACTGACAAACCTGAGGTACTGTTCGGTCACAGAAAGCTGACATCCCTTTATACAAAACCAACATGAAGCCCAGGCTGCTGCTTTTCCAAGCATCCAACGTTTTTACTTTCAAGCCCCATGCACAATGAATCCAAGTGCTGAAGAGACAGACCAAGGAACTCTACAGATGGCAGTGAGAGACTGCCAAGACCTGTTTGTCAAACGAGGCGTCTTTCGTGTAGTAAAACCTTTTAACATGATTAAGTTCTAGGAACACTTGTGGCTGAACTTTACCCTGTAACAAACAGTAGTTTGTTCCATTAAACATGTTTTGAGCATGGTGACACTTATTTGTAATTCCATCAATTCATAAGGATAAGGCAAGAGAGGAAGTTGGGGCCGGCCTGGGTTACACGGTCAACCCATCTTATGGGGCTGGAGCGGTGGCTCAGCTAAGGCTTTTGCACTGGATTGGAGTTGAATTTCCAGCACCCATAGCAGGGAGCTCACAACCACCTGTCGACTCCAGCTCCAGGGGGTCAGATGTCTCTGGCCTGACCTGTAATCATGTGTAGACACATGCAAACCATATACATGTAAAAGAAAAAAAAAAGTAAAAAACATGTCTTGCCCCCCCACATCCCCTCCAAAAACCATCTTTCCCAATAATGCCCTAAAAATGGGGGCCTCCACAGTGAAACACAGTGTTTTAGTGCCCAAGCATGTATACATCGTCACGTTTAGCAATGAAAGCCTGCCGCAGCACCACAGGCATATATAGTCCAAGCCACTTGGGAGGTCGAGGCAGGAGCATCTGGAGTTCAAGACCAGCTTAGGCCACACGGTAAGACCTTATTTTAAAAGGTGACACAGGATAAAACTCCAGAAAAGGCCTAGAGGCTGTAACAGCAGGCTCCCAGACTATCATAGTCAAACTCCCTCACAAAACAGCAGCAAATGCTACAAAGAGTGACTTGGAAAAACTCTACTACCCCGAAGTCTTAAAACTATATACAGATGCTTCTCCATTTATTATGAGGTTATGTACCAACAAATATATCCTCATTATTGAATACATTAACACACTTAGCTCTGTCTACCTAAACAGTTGGGACTCTTGCATTTAGGTTCACAGTTGCATGAAATCAATGGACAAAACCCAATTGGGTTTTTGTTGTTTTGTCTTTTGGTTTTTCGAGACAAGGTTTCTCCATATAGTTTTGGTGCCTTTCCTAGAACTCACTCTGTAGACCAGGCTGGCCTTGAACTCACAGAGATCCACCTGTCTCTGTCTCCCAAGTGCTGGGATTAAAGGCATGTGCCACCATTGCCCAGCCAGAACCTAATTTGTAAGAAGTATTGAATAGCCAGCCCAGGTAGTTCACTGAATATGCATGTCCAAAAAGCGCTAGCAACACAGCACACTACAGTTGCTCCCCCTGCAGAACATTACCATACCACACGAAAGCAGCCAGGAAAAGATCAAAATCCAAACCATGATTCTAGAACAGACTGCAGTGCTCACATCTAAGTCAAAAGCCACTAAACACTAACGATAGAATATTTAAGATGCTCAGAGCCTAGAAATTTCTCACAAGTGACTTTTCAGGCCAATATTGGTACCTCATTCCTATAATCCCAGCACTAGTAGGTGGAAGCAGGAGGATCAGGGTACACAGACTATCTCAAAATAGGGGCTGGAGAGTTGACTCAACTTTATACAAGAGCACTAGCTGCTCTTCCAGAGGACCTGAGTTCACAACTGTCTATAGCTCCAGTTCCAGGGCATCTGATGACTCTTCTGATCTCTGCAGGCCCCTGTACACAAGTGGAACATACATTCACTCAAGTACACATAAGAAATTAAAAAAATATATATATAAAATACATGGATATATTTAATAACTCAAGATAATATGGCTGAGAACTTCCTGAGAAGTGACTACTGAGGAACTAGCTTCATATAACCAAGTAACTGCAGTCATCAACCACAACTATGATCAGTAAACACTTGAAGCCTTGTAGCCAAATCAAGACCAGAAGGCATCATAACACAAACAGTGCTGATGATACTACCTAGTGTTAACTGCTCTTGTTAATTATGTTGGGGTGCTGTTTGTAAAGCATTTGGTGTGAAATTTACAAGTTATGGGAGTCTGCCCTTTGTATCACTATCTTTTCTGGTTTTAGAGGCCTGTCCGTCCACATTGGCTCTTAAAAGAAGATTCCTCAATTCTCCCTTATGGAGGAATTCCCAGTTACAATGATGCATCTCCAAGAGTCTCCCTAGGACTTAACCCTTTCAAGTTAGTCTAGTAGGGCTGCTCTGTCATGTACATTGAAGAAAACCAATGCAAGGTTTGAGTTTTGTTATCTTGATTACAAAAATTTGTCTATGACAGATTGAATCATTCAAAGACCTACAGATAGATACTCACCATTTACCCCATGGAGGCACTTGTTATGAGACTTTCAAGGTAGCCTATCGGTAGGCTTAAATTTTACCTAAATTTAAACAGGCCGAACCATTTCTTTACATGTATGTGCACTACATGAATGCCTGGTGCCTGGAGACAATAGGGTGTGGGATGCCCTTGACCTTGAATTTTGGATGGTTGGGCCACGTTGTGGGTACTAAGAACTGAACCTAGGTCCTCTGCTGAGATCAAGTGCTCTTACGGGCTGAGCCACCTGGAGCTCCTTTTCAACTTTGTGTGCCTTTCCAAATGAGCCCTTTGGAGTGCTCTTCAAATCCTTACTCAAAGATGCAGCAGATTTATTACGGAAGTAGGTTTGCCTGAGCTACATATACAAAGACCCTGGCTCGACTCACTTTAGTGACTGGAAAAATAGTTGTGATAGTATTTGCTTGCTACCATGTCCAAGGCACCTGTTAATACTGCAAACAAGACTCTTTTATGATGTCAAATATAAAATGCCCAGAGGGTACACACCTGGTAATACTTTTACAAGCAAAAACATAGGCTAAAAGTGGGGGAGGGCCCTACTTAATGAAAATTAAGAAACTGAGTTATCTTCAGAAAATTAGGGATCCCCATGAATGGTAACAGTAACTTTGTGGAATGGCATGGTGGGAAAACCTAAATAAAGCTTTTTAAAAAACTAGCCTCAGCCTACAACTACTTGAACCAAAAAATTGAGGATGGAACCCAACAAACAGAATGGCTTAAGAACCGTCCAAAATTAGCCTATAGAAAAATGTCTGCCATAAATCAAACAATGAGGGGGAAGGTGAATAGGAATCTCACACAACTTAAATGAAACATAGCTCTCTGAACAGATGAAGATAGGTGAGCCCGCTGCTGAAGGAGCAACAAGATGTCAGCAGACCCCGGTAATACCACAGACACATGGCAACATATAGACTTATAGAAATAGATTAAGATGAAAGAGCTAGCTAGCACAAAGCTTGGGCCATAACCATACAGTTCATAATATTAAGCTTCTGAGTGATTATTTTATAATCGGCTGTGGGAGTGAGGGTTTGAGAGATCAGGCTGCAGGGCAAGGCAGGACTGGAGAAATTTCTGTGTACAAAACACCCTTGATGTTTACTGGTTTCTTATCATTTGTGGGGTGTGGTGCCTTTAAATCAGAGGCAGCCAAATCTATTGGAGGCCAGAGATATACAGTAAGACCCTGTCTCATTACTTTTCCAGATCACTGAAATGCATTCTAACAACTTAAAACCCCATACAAAAGGTCACAAGTTCAGCAGGTCACATTAAACAATGCCCGATTCACCAAGCCATCATATTTTAAAACAATGTTCAGAAGCAAACCATCATCACAAATAAGGCTTTTATTTGTCACTATTAAAAATCTGGATCTCAAACAGATTCTTGGACTGGTGGTTCATAGCCATCAGCTCGTTCAACTTTAGCACCTGTCTCATCACCAGTAGCTTTCCCAGAACCACCACCTTCACCATGGAGCTCCATGAGTTTTCCCACTAAAAGGAAAAAAGAATCTTATTATAAACAAGTATCATAACTAAAACAATGCTCTTCCGTACTACAAACACACAAGAAAACAGACCATTATCTTGCCCTAAAATTTTACATGTAACGCTGGCTGATGGTGGTGCATGACTTTAATCCCAGCAGAGGCCAGCTTGGCTTACAGTGCCAGGACAGGGCCACAAAGCGAAACCTTGTCTCAAAAAATTTCCATGTAGAGAGCTGGCTCAGTGGTTAAGAGCACTTGCTCTTGCAGAGGAACTGGGTTCAGTTCCTAGCACCCATAGGTAGCTCGCAACCATCTGTTAACCCCAGTCCCAGGGGAACTGAAGCCCTCTTCTGGACACCAAAAGTCACCAGGAACATACATGATGTCTATTTGCATACAGGCAAATTACTATCAATCTATAAAATTTTAATCAGTCATAAAAAATGATGTATTCGGTCCCATGAATTTTCATCTCATGACTTACATTCAAACTTGGGTTTCTTCAGCATTTTTACTTTTCGAACGAAGACGTCATGAAGTGGATAAATGGACTGGCAAGCCTTTTCTATGTCTTTCCCAATGCTGTCTGGAATCCTGCAAGACAAGCAAACTTTTAAAAAACAACCAAGCAAACAAGAAATCCTTTGTGTAGTTTCTCACATAAGCACTTTTCTCTACATGAAAAAAAAGTGAAACACGAGCATCTTAATTAAAGATAATATCTAGCGACAAAATTAGCACCCTCCCTTTTTTACAATAACATCCTCTTAGCCATCCGTATTCTGCATGGGAACATCAGAAAAATGTAACAGTTATCAGTGTGTATCAACTGGGACCGAAACATTTTCTCATCATGTATTCCCATACATTATTATGGAAAATTTTGTCTATTATTCATTGTATATCTAACTTGACACCCAAGTTTCACTATCCAGCTTCAACCAAAACAAAACAAAAAACAAAAAAAAGTGATTTAAATTAAGGTCCAACTCCAGCTTGCCACATACACATTCCCTTACAGAAAGATGGTTCAACGGGCATTCAGGATGTTTTTTAAAGGAGGAAAAACACCCACTTACAGTTTATTAACCACTTCCTTCAAGTCATTTGTCTGCACTTCTCGGGTCATGATTTCCATCATCTTCTTCCGGATCTGGCGGACCTGCTGGTGCTGTGCATAAGAGGTCTTGCGTATTTGGTTGTTGCGTTTTTTAGTGAAACCAACACAGAATAGACGGAGCAAATAACCATCAGTTGTCTTGACATCCACATGAGCTTCAATCATGGTCTAGGGAGGAAAGGATACTGTAAGCTCTGTTTTTTTTCTGAGATCGGGTCTCACTACTAGCTTTGACTAGCCTTCTCTGTCTGTGCGCACCACACCACCTCCACCAACCTTGCATCAGTTTTTAGGGCCTCAACCAATTCTTTAAATGCCAACATAAAAAAAGCTCGGAATGTCAAACCCATTATGTGACATGAAGTATAAACATCTAGTTTACACAACTTCCTTAAAGCAAAAAAGGATACCCCCAAATTCATTCTCTAAATAATTACTGTCATCTCACTCTTTACTTCTGTATCTATCAACACCACCCTTCCCCACAAAGAACAACTTTGGAAGTCAAATTCTAAGACAGCATACACAGGATGAGATTGTATGAATTTGTTTCCATCTTTTTTTTTTTTTTTTTTTGGTTTTTTGAGACAGTTTCTCTGTAGCTTTGGAGGTTGCCCTGGAACTCGATTTGTAGACCAGGCCGGCCTTGAACTCAGAGAGATCCACTTGCCTCTGCCTCCCGAGTGCTGGGATTAAAGGCGTGTGCCACCACCGCCTGGCGTTTTTATCTTTTAAAAAGAAAAAATAGGTTGTGTGTGGTAGCTTTAATCCCAGCACTCCAAGCAGGAGGCAGAAGAGATTGGATCTCTAATAAGAGTTTGAGACCACCATGGTCTACTTAGCAAGCTCCATCCCAATCAAGGATATATTGTAAGACCCTGTCTCAGAACATTTAAAAAAAAAAAAAAAAAGACGACAAAATAGGCCAGATACAATAACACATATCTGCAATCCTTCACTCAGGATACAAAGGCAAATCATTAAGTTCAAGGCCAGCTTGGTCTACATAGCAAGCACCATACCAGAACAGGCTGGAGATCCTTTCTCCAAAAGAAAAAGGTAAAACTTCTGCTGTAAGAGCATTTTTTAATCCCTTTTATTCCAAACTAAAGCCATGCAAAGGACTTAAAATCCGACAGCTAGCTCCATATTAAAATCAAAAAACCAGGCCAGGCGGTGGTGGCGCACACCTGTAATCCCAGCACTCGGGAGGCAGAGGCAGGTGGATCTTTGTGAGTTTGAGACCAGCCTGGGCAGCATAGTTAGACCCTGTCTCAAAAATAAAATCGCAAAATAAATAAAATCTTGACTTCCACTGCAAAAAGAATGTGCCAATATTTATTAGACAACGTATTACTTCCAGAATTGCATAATCTGTATGTAAGGGAATGTCAGAAAATCATAACGGTAAAATCAGTATGTTTCATTTGGGACCGAAACATTTTGTCATCATTCATTCCCATATACAACTTGCCAGTACTGTTACCTGGATACACCTGGATGGCCATTTCCTGAGTCGATGTGGTTATTGATTTCTGTTGGTCACTGTGCTAAAGCTCACTCACCTGCATGTTATCTTCACAACCCACTAAGCTTTTACAAAGAAAGAAATCAAGCTGCTAAGTAAGGTTGTTACTGTCCAAGGACAAAATAAATGGGGACTGAATATGAGCCCCACACCAGCAGCTCTGCCACTGTTACACTTCACCGTCAGCGACAACCAACCTAGCTGGAGCCACCTTCTCACCATAAACTCAAATGATGGTAGCTCTACATATTCCCTAAACTGGCAAAGCTGCCCCTACCTATGTGTCCTTTAACAAGTAAATACTGGGGAGGGGACATAGTTCAGTATGTGGAAAGCCAGTTCTACCCCTAGCACCAAGGACACACAGCATCAGCCACAATGTAACTTTGTCAGCCACAGGGCAAGGGAGTTCAGAGAAAGAAGTCAGACAAGTGGGTGAAAAATACTATTGGTCAGCTCTGCTTACAGTTTTCATCTAGTAGCTACAGCTAGCTCAACAATACATAAGCAGCATGAAAAATAAAATCATGCCATGACTTACTGACATACAAACACAGGAGGCCCCAACTCTGGGCTGGTGCTTAATACCAAGAATAATCCAAGGTTGGAAATGAAATCCAACCCTCCACTCCATGTTTTGTTCCTTCCAATCACACCACCAGCAAGCATTCCACGCTCAAATGCAGTCTGGGGTCTCACCTGCCACTTCTTGACCATGGAACACATTTTGTCCCGGGTAAGATCCATGCCATGGAAGTTAGTCAGACAGTTTTTGCCCTGCACATCCTCGGTAATTAGCTTGAATTTCCTAAAAGCAACTTCATCATTCTGTAGATCAGCAAGACTCACTTCAAACACTCGACCCTTGAGGCCATCAGATGCGATTTCTACAAAAGAACCAAAGATCTTGTTAACTCGTTACAAAAAAATCCACCTAGACACCAGTGACTTACTGGCAATACCCAACCAAACACTTTCTGGGTTAATTCTCAAAGCACCTCCTTGCTGTCACAAATGTAAAACTAGCACCCCACATGCCAAGCCTGAAACCACTGGGCTGATTTTCCCATCCTGGGACCAACGCAACATCACAGGGCACATGCAGCAGGTTGAGAACAACGCAAAACAAGTATACAGTACTCACTGGTTCCTTGAGTCCTCGTGACTAGTGTCTTCCCAATGTTTCTAATATTGAACATAGCCGGAGCTTTCACATCGTACCAATCTTTCTTCGAAAATGGATCAACCCTGGATTTGAGAAAAACAGGCTCAAGCGTCTTGGTGAATCCTAAGATTACTACTGCCAACTTTAAACGTCCCTAATCCTCAACACTTCTGCTGACATCATGTCCCAGGCAGAGACTTAACATCGGCTTGCATTTAGTTCAAAATGACGCCCCATCCGTAAGGCTGGCTTGTCTGTCACCAGGACAAACCGGGAAGTTGGAAGCCATGCCTTCTCCACTCCACAGGTAGGAGCACATACGTCCTCGGAACCTGAAGGTCTCGTGATGTTAACTAGTCCCTAACAGGGCCAGTGGTAAGCAAGTGTCGGGAGCTCCCGGGCTCCACGAGGTCCCAGCACGGGAGTGACGTGGGGTCCCAAGCACACGGACAACCAGAGTGACTACCGGGCGTCCAGATGCAAGAGGGGCATTAAAAGTGCCGCGGGCTTCAAGCCACCCTGGAGCCCACGGTGCGCAACACGCGAGCACGCAGTCTTCGCGACCGAAGCGCGGCTCACACCCGGCGCGCGACACCCGGCCGAGGCGGGGAGAGGCGGCCCGCCGGCCGGCCGTCGCGCACCGGCCAGCGGCGTCGCCGCGCAATCCGCCCGGCATCGTCCCCATCCGCTCCCCGCCGCGGCCTAGAACCTGCCCACCAACTCCTGCGGGACCCACAGTCCGGCGCTCCGCAAAATCCACCACTTACACTTTCTTCTTGGCTCCCTTCTTGCCGCCTTTCGTCAGGCGCTTGTTCTTGCCGACCGCCATGGTGCTGCGGGGAGAGCCAAAAGGGCGGAAGTAGAGCTCGCGCGAGAACTTACGCGAGCGGGGCGGGGAGCGCTGTCGACGTGACCCTTGTTCTTTCGCCCTTCCGGCTTTCACAATCTCGCGACGCTAAGTCAGCGGCGCGCCGCCACCACCACCACCACCGTGCCGCGACAGCGCCCCCGTGTGTCGGGAGGCCGCTCAGCGGGCCGCGGGCTGCCTGGGAGACTTTGCTGTGGGCAGGAGCGCGCAGGCCCGCAGTGGTGCACACATCAGGTTCCCTGTGGTTGCCGTCGCCCAGAGGGTGGGAAGTTTCCGTACGAGGAGATGCCTACCGAGCCGTCTCCTGTTCTGACTTTGAGAGTATGTTTCTTCCCTAGAGCGTTGGCTTTGAATCAGAGACAGCCAATCCATGTGCAAGTGGTGCTTTGAACAGTACTTAGCCTTCCGACCTCTCTGGCCTTCGGTTCCCTCGTGTGTAAAATGGGAAGAATGATATGATCTCCTTCAAAACGTTAGTATCATTAAATAAACATAACTCCGGGCACGCTGCTCATGTCCTGCGTGTTGATTTGGATTCTGATTAGACTCGAATAGGGTTGTTCTGTGAACAGGCATGGAGATAGAGTCTTAGCCAGGGGTGGTAACGCATGTCTGCAGTCCCAGAGTTCGGGAGGCAGGAGGATAGCAAGTTGGAGGACAGCCTGGAGTATATGGTGAGGTCCAGACCAGACTGAACTACCTAGCAAGACAGACTGGGGGGAGTGAATATACTTACGGTCTATTTCTTACCCATCAACACAAACAAAAGGCATTTCTGATACCAACTCCTGCCCAGTTTGTATGCTTTCCTACATTTGTAATCATATTTTTATTGTTTTTGTGTGCCTACGTGTGTGGTTCTGCGTGTGTACCCCCAGCCTGTGTGTGGAGACCAGAGAACGACTCTCAGGGGTTGTTTCTTTCATCCTGTGGGTATAGGGCCAGAACTCAGGTGGTCAGGCTGAATTCAGGGTCAGGCCTCTGCAGGTTCCTTTACCAGCCGAGCCATCTCACCATTTCATCCCCTGGGGCGGGGGGGGGGGGGGGGGGGGGGGGGGGGGGGTTGGTTGAGGATTTTTCGTAGAAAAAGGCGCAGTGGAGTTCAATCCTTGGTCCTAACTCCCACAATTTTAAAAAAAGATTTATTCATTTCTTTGTTTGTTTGTTTGTTTTTATTCATTATGTGTACAGTGTTCTGCCTGCAGGCCAGAAGAGGGCACCAGATTTCATTACAGATGGTTGTGAGCCACCATGTGGTTGCTGGGAATTGAATTCAGAACCTCTGGAAGAACAGCCAGTGCTCTTAACCACTGAGCCATCTCTCCAGCCCCACACCAATTTTCTTAATGTACAACCCCTACCCCATTTTTATGTTAGTTTTTTCAAGACAAGTCTTGCTCTATAGTTTGGGCTGACCTCAAACTCAGTTCTCACGCCTCAGACTCCTTAATGCTGACATGCTCCAACACATCCATTTTAACCATACCAGTTTAGTAACATGCAACCTAGTCACCAGCGACCTCAAGAGTGTAGCCCTGTGAACTGACCTGTACCGGTTTGGTATTCAGTTAGTAGTGTATTGAGTTCCCTTCTCTTACGTCCTCTCTGGCCAAAGCCAAACAAACAAACAAACAAACAAACAAACAAACAAAAAAACCCATGACCAAGCCGAAATCAACTCCCTATTCACCAGGCTCCCAAGAAGTTTTAAATCTTTTTTTTTCCTTCAAAATATATTGACTCTGATTTGAGAGGAGGGCTACTGTCATGTTGCCTTATATTTGGGAAATGACACAAATTTCCCATTTCCAGTCTGATTACAAAGATAACATATATCCAGATGTCCAAGACTAAATACAAGAAAGGCAAAAGCTGTATAGCCAAGGTACACCATAAACTTTAAAGAAAAACACAGAGCCAGGGGTGATGACACAGCCCTGCAAACCCAGCGTTCAGAAGGCCAAGACAAGGTTCTTTGAGGACAGCGTGGGCTTCATAATGAAGTCTATCTCTGAAGACCTAGGACTGGAGGTGGTGTTCAGTTGCAGTGTATATCTAGAGTGAACAAGGTACTGGGCTCATTCCTCAGCACCATAAAAGAAATGTGTGTGTGTGTGATGGAAAATACCCAAAGTAGTAACAAGGAATATTGGCTAGAACTGTTGTTATTTCAAGGTGGAGTCTCTGTATGTAGCTTAGGCTTCTCCCAGACCTTAAAGGGTCCTCCCAACACAGGTTCCCAAGACTCCAGAACTCCTGTCAGATTCTTCTGGACCTGGCTGGAATGTCAAGTTCTTTTCTGCCATTGTTGTCTTTGTGTCTATCTTTAAGGATGTGCATGAATCCAACATACTTGAAATGCCCTTTTTGTCAATAGGTGCCTTTCTCCATGGCTCCTTCACTCCCTCTCCTGTGAATGGGTCTCTCATACCATCACAGCTCGCCCATGAAGCAATGCTACTGAATGGACACAAACTTCACAATCTGAACCATTGAACTTCTCAAAAGACATTTGATGGGACCTGAAGCCTCACTAATCATGGCATCAAGATGCTCATCACCTGGACTTTTCCTCCAGCAAGGAAGCCGGTCATGAAACCCTTCTCTGTTAGTGAAGCTATCTTTGTTCCGATCAGTCATGTTCAAAGCTCTTGAACTCCCCAATCTGTGACTGGCCATGCCTGGCAAACACACTGGACGTTGTTCTCTGAGAGCTTTTCTTTGCCCTCAGGCTCTACTTGATAGTCATTAAGTCATATCACAGCCTTCATAACCACAGGACAATTTCTACTCTCCAAACTTTTCAATCTGAAAATCCCTTCTGGATTTCAGCTCCTACCTCCTTCTGCCCCCGCCTTCTAAATCAATCTTCCTGAACCTGTAATCCCACCTACAGTCCTTCAGTCTCTCCACATAGCTCAGCTGTCTGTAGTCTCCTACAGTCCTTATTTTATAATGGTGTGACTGTATTTAACACTACTCAAGTGTACCCTCAGAGAGAGAGTTAAGATGAAGCCAGGAACGTACGTCAGTAATAGAGCATTTGTCTAACATGTATGAAGCCCTGGATCTGGTCTTGAGCACAGTTCACCAGCCCCCTCTTCCCCCCAGCACAAAAAAAGTTTCAAAGACAGTAGATTTTATTTTTCTTACTTCAATTTAAAACGACAAAAACAAAGGGCTAGGAATGTGACCCAGTTCCTAGCATGCTCATCTAGCGGGGACAAAGCCCTGGGTTTTCATTCCTACCTTGCACCACGTAAACTGGGCATAGAAGCACATGCCTGTGACGCTGGGCAGTGTTGGTGCACACCTTCAATCCGAGCAGTCAGGATGAGGCCAGAGGCAGGTGGATCTCTGAGTTTGAGGCCAGCCTGCTCTACAGAATGGGTTCCAGGGCAGTCAGGACTACACAGAAAATCTGTTTGAGGAAAGAAGCTCATGCCTGAAATCGTAGCCCTCAGGAAGTGTAGAGGATCAGAAGTTCAAGGTAACCCAAAGCACATAGGGAGCTACATGAGACCCCATATCACTTTTTTCTACTTTTCTTTGAAGTTTTAATCAGTTAATTAATTAGTTATGAGTACTCTGTCTGCATGTACACCTGCATGCCCAAAGAGGACATCAGATCTCATTATAAATGGTTGTGAGCCATCATGTGGTTGCTGGGAATTTACTCAGGTCCTCTAGAAGAACATCCAGTGCTCTTTTTTTTTTTTTTGAGACAGCTTTGCACCTTTCCTGGATCTCGCTCTGTAGATCTCGATCTGTAGACCAGGCTGGCCTTGAACTCACAATGATCCGCCTGCCTCTGGCTCCCAAGTGCTGGGATTAAAGGCGTGTGCCACCACCGCCTGGCCATCCAGTGCTCTTAACTGCTGAGTCATCTCTCCAGTCCCCCTGTATCACCCTTCATCCCAGCATTCAGGAGGTAGAGGCAATTGGATCTGTGTGTTGGAGGCTAGCCTGGTCTACATAGTGAGTTCCAGGCCCATCAGGTCTATAATAAAGGAGAATCTGGCTTTATTATTATTTTATTAATTGTTTAAATACTACATATTTTAGTCATATTTTCCTCTCCCTGAATTCCTCCCAGATCCTCCAGTCTCTCTACCCACCCAACTTTGTTATTTTTCTCCTATCTTTCAAAAACAAAAAATCCACAAAAATGAAAATCAAAACAAACAAGTCAAAGACCATTGCCAAAACAAAGCAAAATGAAACAAAAAGTCCACAAAAATACCACTGAGTTAGTTTTGTGTTCACCAACTGCTCTTGGGCTTGTGGCCTACCCTGGAGTGTGGCTGATTCATACAGTGAGACGCCACTGGAGAAAATTGATTTTCTCCTTGTCAGTGGGTATCAGTCACAGATAGCTTCTTGGTTAGCGGTGGGACCCCATGTCCACTTCTCTCCCCTTCGTGTTATGAGCCAATCAGCCTGGAACCTGTGCAGGCCCTGTGTTTGCTGACAGTCTCTGAGTTCTCGTATGTGCATCAATCCTGCTGTGTCCGGAAGATGCTGTGTCCTTGGAGTCATACATCATCTCCGGTTCTTACAATCTTTTTGCTTCCTCTTCTGTATAGTTTCCTGACTCTTGGGATGGAGGCATCCCATGTAGGACTGAGTGCTCCCATTTAGGACCAAGTGCTCCAAAGTTTCACAGTCTCTGCACATTGCCCAATTGTGAATATCTTTGTTAATCCCCATTCACTGTAAGAAGAAACTTCTCTTGATGTGGCTGAGTGGGGCCCTGGTCTATGGGTGTGGAGTATGTCTCTGGGAGTCATTTTGCTATGTTCCTTTAGCAAGATAATACTAGGTTTTCCCCGAAGCCCATGACCTATCTAATCTGAGGTTCTTGGATGCTTTAGCAGTGTCAGGTATGGGTTCTAGCTCATGGAGTGGACATTAAATCCAATTTTAAAAATGGTTGATTAGTTCCATAATATTTGTGCCAATATTGTACCAGTATATCTTGCAGGCGAGTCACTTTTGTTTTGTTTTTTTTTTGTTTTGTTTTGTTTTTCGAGACAGGGTTTCCCTGTGTAGCTTTGCGCCTTTCCTGGAACTCAGTTGGTAGCCCAGGCTGGCCTTGAACTCACAGAGATCCGCCTGGCTCTGCCTCCCAAGTGCTGGGATTAAAGGTGTGCACCACCACCGCCCGGCATCTGACCTTATATTTGCTGTTGTGTTTTTTTTGTTTTTTGTTTTTGTTGGAGCTGAGGACCGAACTCAGGGCCTTGCACTTGCTAGGCAAGCGCTCTACTACTGAGCTAAATCCCCAACCCCGCGAGTCACTTTTATAGGTTGCAGGGTTTGTAGCTGGGTGATAGTGGTGATTACCTTTTTCCTTCAGTAGCATGAAGAGTACTTCCCAGCACCATTAATGCTAGTCAGCAGGAGAGAAGCTATCAAGTAAGCACCAGCTTGACTTCTCCATATTCAGCGACATAAGTAAGCATTCTCTTCGGCAACCAATAGTCTTGGCAATAGTCTGAGTTGTTTGGGGGGATTCATGGGACCCCCTTTTGCCAATGACTCAACAAGATGTAGCCCATTCCTGGCGCTGGAGGTTTCACTTGGTGGTGTGTCTGTTAGTTATTTGGTGCTCATACCCTGCGAGGAAACGTCCCGAAACACAACAAATCCACAGAAGAGTTTTTATTAAGACAGGATAGAAAGAGACAGACGTGACAGGCCTGTGGGAACACACATGGTCAGGAGGGAAAGGAGACAGAGGCCGGCTTATAAAGGGTGGCCGCACTTGCGTACAGGAACTCATGTGGCTGCTCCACGCTTGCAAGTAGATCACATGGCAGCGCATGCACAACCACACAAAGCCACCGGGTCCTAGTCACGCGAGATGTTTTGACCCGGAAATGGCTATTTTGAGCCGGAAATAACTAGGCGGAAGTGTCTAGGTCCGCCGGGGAATGCCCAACCGTGGGGTCATGTTGTGAATTCATGTCAATGTCTAGTTGGGGTACTCTTTCTCTATTATTCGGTCACTCCGTTTAGATTCCTTTCACAGATGCATCTGTATTTGGGAAGCTTCTACAGCAGTCGGCTTCCATGTGGCTTTTCAAATGGCCTGTGGTGTCAGCTGTCCCTCTTCACCCTTCTCCCCCATTCCTTTCCCTAGTGACTCCCCCATACCGTTCTTCCCTTTGTCTCCATAGCACCGTACTCTACTCTTGTTCCCCTTCCTTCGCCGAATCCCTCCCCACCCCGCTCCCTTAGATACCTAACCTCCGTGCAGACTCAGATTATAGAACACACTTTGAAAGCGTAAAAGCTAACATCCGCGTAAGAGAAAACAAACAGTATTTGTCTTTGGGGGCCTGGGTTACCTCACTCAGGAAGAAATATTTTCTAGCTCCATTTACCTGCGGATTTCGTTTTCCTTAACAGCTGAATCATGATTCCATTGTGTGAATGAACCACATTTTTGCTAGTTATTCATCCACTAGTGGCCATCTAAGGTGTTTCCAGTTTCTGGCTGTTATGAACAAAGAAGCAATGAACATGGTGGCAATGTCTTTTAGGAGGTAGAGTCCTTTGGGTGTATGCTCCAGACTGATCTTGTGGTCAGTCAGCTCTCAGCTTTCTGAGGAACTGCCTCGCTAATCTCATTAGCATCTGTACCGCTTTTCACTCCTACCAGCAAAGGATAAGTGTTCTGCTTTCCCAACATCCACGCCGGCACGAGCAATCATTTGTTTTATTGATCTTGGCAGTTCTTGTTGGTGTAAGATGAAATTTCAAAGTAGTTTTTAATTTGCATTTCTCTGAGGACTAAGGATGTTGAACATTTACTCAAGTGTCTCTCAGCCATTTGTGTTTCATCTTCTGAGAACTCTGTTTAGTCTGTACCCCATTTTTCTTTGTTTTGTTTTGTTTTTTGTTTATTCGGAGCTGAGGACCGAACCCAGGGCCTTGCACTTGCTAGGCAAGCACTCTACCACTGAACTAAATCCCCAACCCCTGTACCCTATTTTTAATCGAATCATTTGTTTTCATGAAGTTCAGGTTTTGTTTTTAGTTCTTTATATAGTCTAGACACTAGTCCTCACTCTTTGTCGCTGTTTATTCTTGTGCAGAGACACCATGACCATGGCAGGTAATATAAAAGGAAGCATTTAATTGAAGGCTTGCTTATAGTTTCACGAGGTCAGTCCATTATCATGGTGGAGAGCATGTCAGTATCCAGGTAGGCATGGTGCTGGAGAAGTAGCTGAGAGCTACATCCTGATCTGTAGGCAACAGGCAGAAAGAAAGAAACTGGGCCTGGCATGGGCTTTTGAAACCTCAAAGCCCACCCTCAGTGACACACTTCCTCCAACAAGGCCACACCTCCTCCGGCAAGGCCACGCCTCCTCCAGCAAGGCCACGCCTCCTCCAGCAAGGCCACGCCTCCTCCAGCAAGGCCAGCTTCTAGTCCTTCTTAAACAGTTCACCAGCTGGGGCACTGAGCATGCAAGTGTATGAGCTATGGCAGCAGTTCTCATTCAGGCCACCACATCGTCCATCAGGTGTGCCATTGGCAAAGCTCTTTTCCTATTCTGTAGGCCCCGCTTCTCCCGAGTGATGGTGTCATTTTCTGTACAGAAGCTTTTCAGCTTTATGAGAAACTCTGACTTTACAAACAACCACAAAGTGAAACCGAGTCATGATGGGTGGGGGTGGGGTAGAATTGCTTTGACAGCGTTTACAGGGCCCTGGGTTCGATCTCTAGCCCGAGAATAGAACACAGCAGATGTGCTTAGCTGGAAACGCTTTTAGCTGCCCTCTCTTACTCTTTCCCTCACCATCTCTTGACTCCTACAAGTCGTTCTACTTCAGCCATCGATAAATTCCTTAAAACTCCCTGAACTAGACAAGCTTCCCTTGCTCACACCCCCTCACCTCTTAGCAGGCACACGCCTGTCATTTCAAAGGTAGCCTAGCTTCTTTCTGTATGAAAACAGGCTAGCTTTCCCTCAGACCTGCTCCCCAGACAACTAGCGTTACTTGTTAGCTGACAAAACATGTCCCTTTCTCACTGAGTGCAAGAAAGGGACCGCGGTGGTCTTTTTCTCCTCTCTGCCTCATCCCTTGGTACACAGTAACTCCTCAGGACATTTAGTGACGAAATAGAGAAGGTCAGAGGACATCGGTCACATATAGTTGGCGAGCCAGCCCATATATTGAGAGTAATTTTAGGAATCAGCAAGACAATGAATGGTAAATTTTGCCAACTATAAAACAACAGCAACGAAAGACCCAACATTTCCTAACAACGTCATTACATTTAAAATTTACATTTTGACTACCCAAATAAAAATAAGATGTCCCCTAATAAAAATTCAGTTCTGGCCGGACGGTGGTGGCGCACGCCTTTAATCCCAGCACTCAGGAGGTAGAACCAGGAGGATGTCTGTGAGTTCGAGGCCAGCCTGGTCTACAGAGTGAGTTCCAGGAAAGGCGCAAAGCTACACAGAGAAACCCTGTCTCGAAAAAACAAAACAAAACAAAATTCAGTTCTGGTTGGACATGGTGGTGCACCCCTTTAATCCCAGCACCCAGGAAGCAGGGGCAAGCAGATCTCTGAGTTTGAGACCAACCTGGTCTACAGAGGGAGTTCCAGGACACCCAGGACTACACAAAGCAACCTTGTCTCAAAAATAAATAAATAAACAAATAAGTAAATAAAGTCGGTTTTATTCAGTGAAGAAATCAGCTCCACCCCCCACCATCCTGACTTTTAGTTTTGCTTTTATGCTGTTGTTTTTAAAGTTGGGGTCTCTGATGAAGCTAAAAAGCCTGTGTACAGCAAAGGACACCATCCCTTGGGGACAGTGGCAGCTACGGAGTGGAAAAAGATCTTTACCCTTATATATACATTATTTCTCTCGTGTCATTACAGACTAGTGAAAACTGGTGACCGTGGACATCAATTGTTCCTTCAAAACAATATTCTGTCTGATAAACTAGGAAGCTAGGCATAGCAGTGATGCTTGGGAGACTGGGCAGGAGGGTCAGTTCAAAGGCAGCCTGAGGTATGTAGTGAGACCCAGTCTCAAGCAAGCAATAATAATAACAACGTATTGTATTAATTCTATACTGGCAGAGTCTCTTAGTAGCTCCCTCTCTCCCTCCCTTCCTCCCTCCCTCTCTCTCTCCCTCCCTCTCTCTCTCTCTCCTTCCTTTTTCAGTGTTAGATAGAACCCAGGACCACCTACAACCCCATGCTTTAAACACAAGTGCTCAACCACTGAGTTCCACACCCAGCTATCAGTAATAATTTGACTCAAGGGGTTGGGGATTTAGCTCAGTGGTAGAGCACTTGCCTAGCAAGCACAAGGCCCTGGGTTCGATCCTCAGCTCTGGAAGAAAAAAAAATTGACTCCGATGTCTTTATAGCTGGCATTTCACTATTGTAAAACTTTCTCAACAGAGTTTATTATAGACCCCCTCCCCATAGGCTGCCAACTCCAGAATAAAAACTATAGTAAGGGTTGGGGATTTAGCTCAGTGGTAGAGTGCTGGGTTCGATCCTCAGCTCCACCAAAACAAACAAACAAACAAAAACAAAACAAAACTATAGTAAAAACTACAGTGGGAGACGTTAATGAAGCCAGCTAGGTCTAATGGTTTTTTGTTTGTTTGTTTGTTTGTTTGTTTTTGTTTTTATATCTTTCCATTTTTTTCCCCTTCCTCCTTTAGGCAGGGTTTCACTCTGTAGCTCGGCAAGACCTGAGACTAACTGTGCAGCCCAGACTTGTCCCTGGCTTGTTCTCCAGCCTCAGCCTCTTGAGTGCTGGGATCACAAGCATGAAGTTCCATGCTAAGGGAAGGACAGCTTACAGGGCGGTCTGCATTCTGTGGATGCTAGGGCCAGATGGATGTCTTCTGTCATCCAGAGTGGCAGTCCAAATAAATTGTGATTTTCTGGAACCAAGAAGTGCCCTCTGGTCAAAAGTGGCTTGGCATTTGTTTATCCTGCCTCTCCCTGTTTTTCTCTTATGTTTTGAACATGTCATTCTTTCTAAAATAACAGCATTTTAAATAGAATTTGGCTGGGAGCTTGAAGTTTAGTAGGCAGTTTATTTAATTAATGGGTAGAAATGTTTCTGGTAGATGAAGAAATTTGAGGAGATCTTAGGTTGTTGTTTTTAGTTTTAGAATTCTGCCTTTTTAGAAGCCAGGCATGGTGGTGCACACCTTTAATCCTAGCACTCTGGAGGCAGAGGCAGGTAGATCTCTGATTTTGAGGCCAGCCTGGTCTAGGGACTGAGTTCCAGGAAATCCTGCAAATTTCAAATGTCTTTATAATGATGACATTCTCCAAAATGCTTAGATGATATATAGATTGAGCATTCTAACCTGCAAACATGAACTGTTTCCAAATCTGAAAATGTGTGACCACTAACATGAGACTTCAAGTGAAAAACTGAAACTCCCAAATGGTAAGACTCGGGTCAGGCACAAAATTATTAAAAAAAAAAATATTTGTATAAAATATGCTGGCCATGGTAGTGCATGACTTGATATTAGTCAGGAGGCAGAAGCAGGTGGATCTCTGTGAGTTCAAGACCAGCCTGCTCTAAATAGCTAGTTCCAGGTTAGCAGTGGCTACATAGTAAGACTCTTTCTCCAAAAATAAATGAACAAATAAAAATAATTGTGGCGTTGCTCAGTAGTAGAGCATGTGCCTGCATGCCCTGGATTCAATTCCCAACACTAAAGGTTAATTATTTATCAATTAATTTATTATTATATAAAATTACTCTCAGTCTATTCATGGAAGCCATGTGCCACCATGTCCAGCTATGTAAGGACCACAGTTTAATACATTTAGAAAAGATACATCTGTAAACACTGTGATAAAGGTCATAGTGTGGGGCTTTCAACTTTAACTCCAGTTGTTACATTGGAGACTTCAATTCAAGGTTCTACTGATAATGACAGAAACTTCCAGTTCAAGGTCTTTGTGACAAAGACTTTGATGTAACGGCACATGCCTGTGACCCCAACCTTTCTCAGTTAGGGATTGGAAAAATCAGGCGTTGAAGTTCATCTCTACCTAGAGTGAACTTGAAGGCAGTCTGGACTATCTGAGACCCTCCTCCCAGAAAAGAAAGACTTAAAATTTAGGGGAGGTTGTCTAGGAAAGGACAAACCATTTAGTATGGGTTGATTAGTCATTTAGCTCCCTGTGAACACAGACATTGTTAGTTATTAAAGCAGCCGAGAGAGATAGAAGGCACAATGCAAGGGACACTTGGTCTGACCTTAAGCATGACCATGTTTATTCAGGGAAAGGAGCATTTTGTCACCCAGGTATGTTGATAGCCATATGGGGTAGCATGACTTCTGGAGTCCACCAGGGAAGCTGGGAGGTGTAGTCCTTCAGCAGGAAACTATCATTCCTAACTCTGAGAGAAAATGAAAAATTCAGGACAGGGGTGTTACAGCTGCTTTCTGCTGAGGAGGGTCTTTGTCCCATTGAAGAGAGGGTTCTCTGGTCATGTAGCAGGGGGAGAGCCTTAACTTGATCTGCTGTGATGGATCAGAGGATTCTCATCCTGTAGTCCTGAAGAGACTTGGAAAATAATCATCAGAGGGCTGAAAGCAGATGATTTGGTTACAGAGTTGGCTGATTTTCTGGGAAGGTTGGGGGAAGGGAGAGCAGAGGACGGAGTAGCCCATACAGAGTTGATTCAGGGTGCAAGTGACTGGTTCCGTTGCTATTGTAATGAAATGAGGTATTGAGCTGGCAGAAGCATGGAGGGGGGGGGGGTCTACAGAGCATGGAAGGAAGGCAACGGGAGAAAACACAGGACTAGTGTACAGAACTGTGTCTGTGATGAAGGAAACACAGGATTAGTGTACAGAACTGTGTCTGTGACAGGAGAAAACACAGGACTAGTGTACAGAACTGTGTCTGTGACAGGAGAAAACACAGGACTAGTGTACAGAACTGTGTCTGTGATGAAGGAAACACAGGATTAGTGTACAGAACTGTGTCTGTGACAGGAGAAAACACAGGACTAGTGTACAGAACTGTGTCTGTGACAGGAGAAAACACAGGACTAGTTAGTGTACAGAACTGTGTCTGGCCTGGGGTGGAAGGGAGGAAGGTCCACCGCAGCCAGAGTCGCCACAGCATCTAAAAGGTCTTTTTGCAGGTGGATCAGGAACAAATGGAACAAATGGAGCCGTTGTGGGTGAGAGCCGTTCTGAGAACTTGTGGAACATTTGTCTGGGTCTGGGGGAAGTTCAGCAAGGAAAACATTCAAGAGACAGGAAGAAAACGGAAGTATGATGAGTATGAGGGTAATAAGGAGGAAGGAGGTTCACAGGAGGAGCCAGAAAGAATTTTTGTCTGGTCCCTGTGTCTTTAGGCCCCATTTAAACCAGTTAGGCTCTGTTGATGTTCAAGGAAGCAGCAGAGTTCAAGGAGGACCCAGATCCCATCCGTGGCAGTAGCCAGATCTGTTTTTTTTTGTTTGTTTGTTTTTTGTCAAGACAGGGTTTCTCTGTGTAGTTTTGGTGCCTGTCTGGGATCTCGCTCTGTAGTCCAGGCTGGCCTCAAACTCACAAAGATCCACCTGCCTCTGCCTCCCGAGTCCTGGGGTTAAAGGTGTGCGCCACCACCGCCCAGCAGATCTGGTCCTTTTTAATCTTGGAGGACTACATCAGTCACGGCTGTGAAGCTGACCTGAGCCGGTGAGACCGAGAGTTTAACTGATTCTCAGAAGGCTTCAGTCCAGCTGAGTTCAGTGTCCCAGACGGTGCCCAGGGTGGCACAAAGAGGGGTGAATGGGATGGCCCGTGGCCCATTAGTCTCCTTTTAGAGGTCATCTGAATTGCTTTGAGGGTTTGGGGCCATTCTTCCAGGCTGACAGACGGCAATGAGAGGAGCAGCAGTTTGAGAGAGAGGGTCCACCACATGGCCAGGATAAAACCCAGCAGTTGGCCAAGATTCCGAGCGTAAGTCAGGAAGTAATGACTACAGCTGTAGGGGAATCATTAAGGGTCATGTGACTTCTACATCAAGATTAACAAGAGTCAATATAACATTAAAGGTGAAAGGCAACTGTACAACCGGCTAGACCGTGTCCTGCAGAAGGATAAGGTGACTGGAATCAGCTGTTTGTTACGTCAGACGCCGGCATGGGGACCCCCGCACCTGGAAGCCATGTAAGAGATGTCAGTTAAAGTCTGCATCCAAGCAGTGCATCTGAACAGCAAGTGCCAAGGTGATATTTCCTGCTTTCACAAATGATGAACTTTGTATATTTGTTTTGATATTAACGATACCTGTTACTATTTAATAAAAAAAAAAAAGTGTCTCAGGTAAAACATAATTTTTGGCTAGAAACACTTGATTAAAGTAAAATTTTAAAGTTGTGACTATAATCTTAAATGAACATATCTAGTATTTAAAAACATGACAATATGTATTTTTGTTGACATCAAATTGCCTGAGGATTATACAGTAAATATATTTTATATTGTCAGACTGAATAGACAATTTAATTCTAAGTTGTATTCCCCCAAAAGAAATGATTTCCAGTTTCTAATTTAAAATAGTATAATCCTAGAGACAGTGACTGCCTTATCGAGCATAAATTATTCACTTTACAAAGTTTTCTAAAATTAACCCTATTAACAGAACTTTCAAAAAAATTCTCTACATTTTCATTCCATACATTCAACCAACAGATGGAAGATGGAAGCAGTCAGTCATGTCAAATCTGTAATAAATTATTTACACGTAACATGAACTGAGTTAACGAAGAAGGCCAATGCAACTCTTTACTCCTGACAATGGACAGGCTCCAAGTCTGGGTTGGGAATTTAGCTCAGTGGTAGAGCAAGACTTGCCTAGCAAGCACAAGGTCCTGGGTTTGGTCCTCAGCTCTGGCAAAAAAAAAAAAAAAAAAAAAAAAAAAAAGTTTAAAAAAAAAAAGACAATATGTTACTACTGTTTTGTTGTTGTTGTTGTTTTTTGTTTTGGAGCTAAGGACTGAACCCAGGGTCTTGCAAGCCTCTACCACTGAGCTAAATCCCCAACTCCCATAAGAAGTTCTTTGGGTTTTTTTGGAGCTGAGGACTGAACAACTGCTGTTTTGATATGTATTGCTGTCTCCCCGCTTCCCAAAGTCCAGGCTGTGTCAACCACCAAACTCAGGATGCCTAGATCAAGGCAGACTTTGAACTCCTGATCCTTCTGCCTTCACTCACTAAGCGCTTGGATTACAGGCATGTACCATCATGTCTAACTTAGAGTCTTCCCTTAAATGTATGATTCTCTTTTCTATTCAAATGACATATTTGGCATCTAGGCATTTGTAGTCATTGTAATAAGATCTTTTACTAATCAATCAGATATGTATTTCCTCAGTAGTATTATCTAGGTGTGTAGTGACCTTTTTCTACTCAGAAGATACTTTATTTTAAGATCTTCTCAACAGCACTGAGACTATAATTTGCAGTTAATTGACCTGACTTAAGCTCCAGCTTCCTCACCAGCTAGTTAGTAATCACAGGCCAGCCACTTGATCCCTGACTTTAAGGTCCCTGTAAAATGGAGATAATAATAATTGCCCTACCCGGCTCAAAGGATCATTAAAAGTGGGAAATATGCAGACCAATGGCTCTTGCCAGTTCACACCTTGAGCCTATGCTAGCATCCAGGACAGTTTAGTTCATTCTATCTTCAGAATTTGTTTATTGTCAAAGCCACTCGGTATCAGGGGAATGTAGGGCAGCATGGAAACTGCCAACTCTGAACACCTTGAAAATGAATGCGGGCAGAGTTTCTCCTTCCTGAAATACCACATAACCTCAGTTTTCCATCCCAGGTCCCCTTTCTGCATTTCTCCTTCCCGATGATTGCTAAAATGAGAAGTGTTTTAGGCAGTTGAAGCCTCCGACAGTTACACTGGACACACAGTACCAAGAAAACAGGTTTTCTCCTAGTTTGTCAATAGGTGAGAAAGTCAACATCGACAAAGCCTCGGGCTAGTAGAAGCGTCGTTTCCATGAGCTCACTCAATCTCTGGGGTCAAAGGAGGAAACAAGACTCCCTGGTTTTGTGATTTTCCCCAAACTACACTGTTGAGGAAGTGAGCTAGGAGCCAAATGTCTAAGCACAGAGATTAAATTTTTCTGGAGCTGCTGACCTTTGGGTGCCTGTTCTGAGGGTCTGAGGGAAACCTCTTGTATTTGTCAATCAGTGTCAGTATTCCTATTCTGTGTACTCTTATTCATTTAGTGTATCCATCCATCCACCCACCCACCCATCTATCTATCTATCTATCTATCTATCTATCTATCTATCTATCTATAGATCTATCTAACAGGATTAGAGATCAAGCCCAGGACCAAGTGAGCAGTCTTCCGATGAGCTTCTCTTCAGCCTGGTGTTCTTTGGTGTGATGGTCAGTCCTGAGAGCTATGTATGGTGCCCCAGGACGCCAAAAGAGCACATCATATCCCCTGGAATTGGAGTTCAGACAGCAAGCTACTGTATGGGTACTGAGAACCAAACCTGAGTCCCCTGCAAGAACAGCAAGTGCTCTTAACCACTAAACCATCTGTCCAGCCCTGAGACTGTATTTAGGTTCAAATGCAGAAGCAGAAGTAGAACAATGAAGAAACAGCCAGGCATGGTGGCTCATAAAATCTTAAGAAACGAGGGATATCTGTGAGTGAGGCCAGCCTGCTCTACATAATGAATTCCAGGCTAGACAAGGAGATCCAGTCTCAAAAAGAAGGAGGGGGAGAGCGGTATCATGAAAATGGAAAAGAAGTGGGAGTTCTGGGCATGGCTGCACACACATGTGATCTCAGCAATCCAGAGACTGATTCTGGAAGATCTCCACTTGGAGACCGACCTGCTGTAGTAATGTGACCCTGTCTCAAAAACTAGAAAACCCAACGCACAACAAACACCATGGAGTGACTCTACGCTTATCAGATGAACCAGAAGAGATGTGATAACAGACAAAGGTACTACAGTGATCAAAGGGCAATTCACCAAGCAAAAGCCAGCAGAAACAAAGGAAGAGGGGCTGGGGATGGCTCTGAGGGTAAGAGCACTGCCTGCCAAAGGACCCAAGTTCCATCCACAACACCCACATGGTAGTTCGCAACCATCTGTAACTCTAGTACCAGAGGGCTTGTGGGTTCCAGGCACACATGTGATGCACGGACAAAACACCCATACACATACATTTTTGTTTGTTTTTGTTTTTTGAGACAGGGGTTCTCTGTGTAGCCTTGGCTGTCCTGGAACTCAATCTGTAGACCAAGCTGGCCTAGAAATCACGGAGATCCAATTCCCTCTGCCTCCCTAGTACAGGGAATAAAGGCATGCGCCGCCACCCAGCTTAATTTTAAAGAAATAATATAAAGTGTATTCTCTAAGAAAAGCCAATACTAGAAAGATACTTATTCATTAAAAAAAAAAAAAGGAGGATGGGCTGGAGAGATGGTTCAGTGTTCAATTTTCAGCTCCCACGTAGCAGCTCACAACCATCTGTAATCTAGTTCTGGAGATCTGCCGCCCTCTTCTGGCCTCTTTGGGCACCAGGCACACATGCGGTGCACAGACTTATAGACTTATATGCAGGCAAGACACCTACAAATGTTAAAACATCAACAACAAAGGCACAAATTTAGTACAGCCAGGTTGCAGGATACAATAACAATTCTGAAAGTATCTTCTATATGTTAGCAATAGCAATCAGAAAATGATATTAAGATAATAATGAAAACAGTGGGTCGAAACTGGACAGGGGCCAGCTCAGGGGAGGAACCCATCTAGAAAGCAAAAGTTCCAAAATGTCTTGCTTATCTGGCCAGAAGGGAGCTCTGGTTTCTTTCGTATCTAATCCTAAATGGGCACCATGCCTGGAGGCTCTGTGTGAGGGTGGGGCTGAAACTCCAGTCCAGCTATCAACTCTTTCAGACAAGGAGTTCCAGATTTCCATGGCAGAAGTGGGTTATTTCCATTCCCCAATTTCAGCCCATCTCCTGTGATTTGTGGTTGCCTTCCGAGGAGGGACTGTTAGAGCAGCATAGAGGCACACTAAGAGAAACTATTCCCTTTTGGGCAAGAGAACGGAATCTCTAGCCTGGGTGGAGACCTACCAGTCCAGTTTGGCAGGTCAACCACTAGGCTAAGGGTCCACCCCTCAGGAAGGAGGGTCCACCCTAAACCATGCTGAAGAGATAGGATGACTATTCCTTAGGGAGATATGTAGTTTCCTTTCCAAATCCCTGCTCTCTGCAGTCACGTACAGCTGTGAAGCTTTGTTAGTCTGCCTGCTTTCCTGAATTGCTGAGGAAATTGTAACTTTTCACTTTCTTTTTAATGTTGAGAGGCAGAGGTAGGCAGATAGATCTCTTTGAGTTAGAGTGCTGGGATTAAAGGCATGCACCACCACAACCCTGCTGCCTGTTTGTTTTCTAAATGAGATAGATAGATAGATAGATAGATAGATAGATAGATAGATAGAGAGTAGATTTGGGTGGGTGGGTAGGGAGGGAGAGCTGGCAGGAGTTGTGGGAAGGGGAACTGTGATCTGAATATATTGTGTGAAAAAATATATTTTTATTAAAAATTAAAATTATATAAAAAACTCAAATTCATGTCCATTTCTATCCTTTTAAAAGAATCCCTTCCTTATCACCTTGTGCATCACCTGCAGGTGAAAAAAGGAAAGTGGGCATATTCAAACACAGACTTGTTCACCAATATTCACTGCAGCACAGTTTGACACAGACAAAAGCGCTAACCTAAAATGCTCACCAGTGAGAGGCTGAATAAACAACAGGATATGTTCACACAACGGAGAATCTTTCAGCTATTGCCGGGCAGTGGTGGTGCATGCCTTTAATCCCAGCACTCAGGAGGCAGAGACAGGCAGATCTCTGTGAGTTCGAGGCCAGCCTGGTCTACAGAGCGAGATCCAGGAAAGGCGCAAAGTTACACAGAGAAACCCTGTCTCGAAAAACCAAAACAAAAACCAAAACACACACACACACACACACACACACACACACACACACACACACACACACACACACTACAGATTAAACTTAGAAACACTTAGAAAAACTTGAGAGAAAGAGCTCAGATGCAAAGACCTTAGAATGAGTTTGCCTGTTTATTGTGGTGCCAGAGCTTATATCGGAGGGCTTCAGCTCAGTGTATACTCCATTCCTGAGCTACATCTCCATCCCTGTAAAGACACTGAATATCAGTAGTAGTCATTTTTATGTTTTGCATATTTTGCCACTTTTAAACAAATCAAGCATGTATCTACTATTCAGCCTAAGAAGTGAAACATTTAAGGAGCTGGAGAGATGGCTTAGCAGTTAAGAGCACCGGCTGCTCTTCCAAAGGACCTGGGTTCAATTCCTAACACCCATATGGTGTCTCACAATCATCCTTAACTGCAGTTCCATGAGATCCTACAACCCTCTTCTGACCTTGAGCACCAGGCACACAGGTGGTGCACATACATCTATGTAAGCAAAACATTCATATACATAAAATAAATCTAAAAACCAATTAAAAAGAAATAAAGCATTTAAGTACAAAGAATGGCATGCTAAATCTAACAATGAAAATGAATTTATTATTATTTTTGAGGTGCTGGAAAATGAACCTAATGGCCTTGTACATACATGCAAGGTAAGCTCTATGTCCCTGAGCTAGACCCTCATCCCTATTTTTACCCCACAAAAGCAACTTATAGCATTTTATTTCATGATATACCACATGCCAAAATATACAGTTGAGGATTTTTTGAAATGCCGTGAAGGTCACATGGCTTACTGATCAGCAAAGTGATATGGCCAGGACTCTGCTGTAGGAAAACTGCCTGGTTGGGTTTTGTTTTCTGAAGGCTAGGTAGGTTGTTGGAACTACTGAGCTCAAGTGATTCTCCTGCCTCAGCCCCCCACCCCCCAGCAGTGCTAGTCCTCAGGTGTACTGCCTCTGGCTCCAGTAAAACCATCAAATTAGAACTCTGATTGGCCTGAATTCCTTGGTTGGTTGGTTGGTTGGTTGGTTGGTTGGTTGGTTGGTTGATTGGTTGGTTGTGTTATTAGTTGTTCTTTGTTTTGTTTTTAAAATTAATGAATCAATTTCCTGTATATGGTGTGTGTATATGGTGTGTGGACACACACATACCATGGCATGTGTGGAGGTCAGAGGGCAACTTTTGGGGAATTAGTTCTTTTCTCCAGCCTTGTTTTAAGGCAGGGTCTCTCTTGTTCTGTCTTTAGACAGCTGCTCCAGGCTAGCTGGCCTGTGAGCTTCTGATGAAATCTCTTGGCTTTGCCTCCTACCTCACCACATGAGCAGAGTGCTGGGATTGACGGTTCAGGCCACTGCATCCAGCTTTTTACATGGATTTTGTATATCCAACTCAGGTAGTCAGGCTTGGCTAACGAGCACGCACACTTTTATCTACTGAGCCATCTCCCACGTCCTTCGGTTTTACTCTGTGTGTTTTGTTTTGGTGTTGGCTTTGGTTTGAGGAGGGGCTCACTCTAGTCTGGGCTGATTTGGAACTGACTCTGTAGCTCCATCAAAGTCACTGCAGCCCTCCCACTTCTGACTACTGAGGTCTGGGGTCACAGGCCTTCACCCCCATGCCCATTTGGTTGTGTTTTTGTTGATAGTATTTGCAGGGCAAGGACTGAACCAGGGCCTGAAATCCCCTTCAAGGCTTGAACTAAAGTGAGGGAGGTAGGAAGGGAGCGAGACCTGTGGAAGTTGATCTGAGGGTGGTCTTCATTTACACCCATAGCACTCACAATTCTGAATCCTCAGCAGCCAGAGTCTGTACCAGGAGATACAGAGCAGTGTGATTCCAGATCCAAGGACATCTAGAGTCCCCAGGAAAGGGATCCAACCAGATCAGACCAGGAGATAACAGGAAGCCTTTGCTATTGCTGTTGTTATTAAACAAGGCCTTCACAGTATTTGCTTTCTTATTTTGGCCTTTAAGACAAGCAGTATTTGCTTTATTGACCATTTCCTAAGTAATCATAGGGAACTTTCTGATCAATTCTGCCATTTTACAACCCTGGGAAGAATTATTTTACAAATGAGTAGACTGAGGTTCAAAAATATTAAGATTAAGGGTAAGGGCACTTGACTCCAAGCCTGTGTACTTTTTTTTTTTTTTTAAGATTCATTTATTTTTCTTTCATATGTTCCGGTGTTTTTTTTTTCTGCATATTATGTCCATGCGCCACATGTTTACAATACCCTCAGAGACCAGAAGAGGGTGTTGGATCCTCTGGAGTTACATACCACTGTCAGCTGCCATATGGGACCTGGGAACCAAATCTAGGACCTATGAGAAAGAACATCCAGTGCCCTTAACCCCTGAGTCGTCTCTCTAGCCCTCAAAGCCTGTATACTTTTTTTTAAAAAAATAAAAAAAAATTAAAATTAGGAAACTAGTGTGTATTGACTGGTTTGTGTGTCAACTTGACACAAACTAGAGTCATTAGAAGAAGGAGCCTCGTTGAGGAAAGGCCTACTGAGACCCAGCTGTAAGGCATTTCCTCATTTAGTGATCAGTCGGGGAGGGCCCAGCCCATGTGGGTAGTGCCACCCCTGGGCTGCTGCTCCTGGGTTCTAGAAGAAAGGAGGCTGAACAAGTCATGGGAAGCAAGGCAGTAAGCAGCTCCCCTCCATGGCCTCTGCATCAGCTCCTGCCTCCAGGATCCTGCCCTGTTTGAGTTCCTGTCCTGACTTCCTTCAGTGATGAACAGCAATGCTGCAGTGTAAGCCTAATAAACCCTTTCCTCCCCTACTTGTTTTTGGTCATGGTGTTTCGTCGAAGCAATAGAAACCCTAAGACACAGTGTTTTGCTATCCTGATATGTCTCTGTTACATTTAAGCCTAATAATCTTCACACAGAATGGCCAGTACCAACTATTCACTTTCTAGGAGCTTAAACCTAATTATTTTAATTAGTCTGTTGGAGAGCCATAAAAAACTTAAAAAATGTTTATGTTTTTTAAGAATTTTAAGCTTGTGCTGTGCAGTGGTAGTGCATTCCTTTAGTCCCCAGGAGATAGAGGCAGGTAGATCTCTCAGTTTGAAGCCAGCCTGGTCTACAGAGCGAGTTCTAGGACAGCCAGGACTACACAGAGAAAACCTGTCTCAGAAAAAGGGGGGGGATATTAAGATTGTGGGGATTGGGGATTTAGCTCAGTGGTAGAGCGCTTGCCTAGCAAGCACAAGGCCCTGGGTTCGATCCTCAGCTCAAAAAAAAAAAAAAGATTGTGGTATTGAAAATAACATAAAACCAAAGAGCAAGGTCACACTTCTGAGATCCAAAGATTGGACCAGTGAAGGTGATAGTATCATAGAAGAGAGGGGACTTAACCAGAAAATCAAAGACTGGGAGCCGAAGGAGTCTGGGAGTTGCTCTGCTCTTCTGTAAGAATTACCTCATTCCTGGAGGGAAAAGAAAAGGTGACCCCGGCAGCCAGCTCCAGGCAGACAGGCCCAGGCACCAACTCAGGAAGAATGAGACTTTGTCTCCACAAAAGATCAGCTGGCTCCGGTTTCCTCTGCTCCCTTCCCTCTTACCACAGGGCCTTTGGGAAAAGCTCCTGTAAATGTTTCAGGCTGACTTAACTATGCCACAGGGACTGAAGGTAATAGATCTCTCCATCTTGAACCCAAGGTTACTTACTAGGAGGGAGAAGGTCCCCTGAGGCCAGCCTGTGGGTGACAGCATTGACTGAGGCTCCCACTGGGAAGGTGAAACTCCGGATACCAAAGCTGGGGCAACCTCGTCCCTCCAGTCGGTGACAGTAGCTTTTCCTCCACTCCCTGCTGTGATGAGCACGGAGGGGCCAGGGCTTCCTTATCTCTTGTCTCAGAATGGCGCTGTGCTTTATAAACCAAAAGTCAGATCCGTTAATGAGTCATGATATCAGGTAAATGGATGTCAGAGTGAGGAGTGTAGAGAAAATTACCAGAGCAGGGAGGGAAAAGGAGGCTCTCTGGAGTTTGACTGAAGTCTGTCATCAACTGAACACCACAGCACAACTAACATTGCTGTGAAGGCTGCCAACCCAGAGTCAATATTATACACACACACACACACACACACACACACACACTCACACTCACATGCACACACACACATACACACACTCACATATATACACACATACACACTCACACACTCACATATATACACATATACACACATACACACACTCACACACACTCACACACACATACACTTACACACACACATATACACACACACTCACACTCACATATACACACTCTCACACACACACTCACACACACATACACACACTCACACACAGACACACACATACACACTCACACACACATACACACACTCACACACATACACACATATACACACACAGACACACACTCACACACACACATATACACATACACACACATACACACACTCACACACACACACACACATACACACACATACACACACTCACACACACTCACACTTTTCCCATCCCGTGGCCACTCTTAGAGTGCTAGGATTACAGTCGTGTGTGTGTGTGTGTGTGTGTGTGTGTGTGTGTGAGTGTGTGTGACCATTCACAGCTTTATTTGACAGCGGCTCAGCTCGGGGCTTTGTGCATGCTAGGCAAGCATTCTACCAGCTGAGCCACAGTCCTCTAGAGCAGCGGTTCTCAACCTTCCCAAGGCTGCGACCCTTTAATACAGTTCCTCGTGCTGTGGAGACCCCAACCATAAAGTTATTTTTGTTGCTGCTTTATAGTTGTGGTTTACTACTGTTATGGATTGTAATGTAAATAGTTGTGTTTCTGATGGTCTTGGCAACACTTATGAAAGGGTGGTTCGACCCAGAGGTTGAGAATGTCAAAGTAGGGCTGGAGAGGTGGCTCAGCCATTAAGAACACTGGCTGCTCTTCCTGAGGTCCTGAGTTCAATTCCCAGCAACCACATGGTGGCTAATGACCATCTGTAATGAGATCTGGTGCTCTCTTCTGGCCTGCAGACAGAATACTGTATACAAAACAAAAAAAAAGGAATGTCAAAATAGGAATGAACCATGCTTTACGGCCTGAGCACATATGACCTTGAGTATGACCTTACTCCTCTTCTAGATATTTTCTGGGAATCTCATAAAACTATTCTGTTTACAAACATAACCCAGGGTTTTGTTTTGTTAGCTCTTAACCCTGTCTGGTACACCTTAGGAAACACCCTGTGATCTCAATTAAATTCCTTAGCCACACCTTGAAGATAATAACTTGAACTCACAAACGTGTGTGCATGGCTATCACAGTAAGTGTGATTCTTTTTTTGTTTCTCTGTGTAATCTTGGCTATCCTGGAATTCTCGCTGTTTTGAGGCTGGTCTCAAATTCAGAGGTCTGCCTGCCTCTGCCTCTTTCCTGTGTGCTAGGATTTACTTGGCTGTAAATGTGATTTTTTTTTTTTTCTTTTTTGGTTTTTCGAGACAGGGTTTCTCTGTGTATCTTTGCACCTTTCCTAGAACTCACTTGGTAGCCCAGGCTGGCCTCGAACTCACAGAGATCCTCCTGCTCTGCCTCCTGAGTGCTGGGATTACAGGTGTGCGCCATCACTGCCCGGCTTTTTTTTTTTTTTTTTTAATTTTAAGATTTCTTTATTTATTATGTATACACACACCAGAAGAGGGCACTGGATCCCATTATAGATGGTTGTGAGCTGCCATGTGGATGCTGGGGATTGAACTCAGGACCTCTGGAAGAACAGCCAGTGCTCTTAACCTCTGAGCCATCTCTCCAGGCCCCCATAAATGTGTTCTTATTGACTAGCCAGCACCCATGCTCTTGGCTGTTCCCTCTTCTGTCCCTGGAGCACCTTTGTATTGACCCCTATACTGAAATCTCTGTTTTACAC